>NC_061510.1:258690926-258720926 GCF_022539505.1 Lolium rigidum
AATAAAATCAGCACAACAATAAAGGTTTTCCTTACCAATTCCACTTACCAAACAGCGCTTCACTCCCCGGCAACGGCGCCAGAAAATAGTCTTGATGACCCAGAAGTATAGGGGGTGTATCGTAGTATCTTCGATAAGTAAGAATGTCGATCCCAACGAGGAGCAGAAGGTGTTGACAAGCAGTTTCGACGAAGGATTCACTGTAAATGCTCACAGACAAGTATTCAGGGGGTTTTGATGTAACAGATGAATAAAGTACGAGTAAGTAAAGTGCGAGAGTGTCGTCGTGGTGAACGAGCAGATGCCATAGGATGGCTTAAGTTGGGGCCGAATGGACGTATGAGGATTCGGGGGAGGGTTTGCGATTAGATGGGAAGAACTTCCGGATGCTTTCCTCAAGAACACAACCAAAGGCCGGTATGCAAGAAGAGAGACAAGAGGAAGAACTCCTTACTAGATCGCTAGCTTCATTGATCTCAACATGGTTACAAGTTTCTCAGTTCACAGATCTCTCTATCGTCTCGCTACGTGCCTCTCGTTCTCTTGTGGATCGCGCGCGTATAGAGGGCTGCCCCCTCTCCTTATATAGGGGAGAGGGTGGCTTACACAGGAAGAAACCCTAATGGCATCTTTGACTAGACAAACTACTTTACAAAGCTACTTTAATCATAGATGACACCGGAGTCCTCTTTAATCAGGGGCGCTGACGTCCTCCGGTTTCTTTGACCGTCACCCTTCTCTTTATCGTCAGCCCTTCGTCAAAAGTCACTTTGCTTAGCTCATCTTGTCTTCTAGCTCTGGAGAGAATCTTTGACCCAGTCCTGCCGACAGGCTCTCCTTTCCGGTATCTTCTTTACTGGATTCCGGTATACCCCTCTTGGGGATACCGGCTTAGCTCCGCTTAGCTAAACTCTTGACCTCAGGCTCCGGTATAAACATTAAACCGGTATCTTGATGGCACAGGCCATCCGGTTTGGCATGCCTTTGGCATACCGGGGTTATTCCCCCAACATTAGTCCCCGAAGCCTGGTATAGCACTGGAGGATTCTATCCTACGGTGCCATGCCGAGTTCTCATTTTCCTCGGATACCGGTTTAAGTACTCATGTCATGAGCCTAGTTCCGGCACCTTTACCCTTGTTCTTTTTCTTCTCTTTGCAAAGCTCGTTCCGGCATCTCTATTGTCCGGTTTGATGTGTCTTTATTGCTTCCTCGGCGAAGTCGAGAATATCTCGGGCCCCGCGCCTGACGGAGACATGCGCACCGTGGATCGACGCGCCGGTGTCAGGGGTCACTTCCCTTCGACTCCCGCGCGCTCATTTAATGCACCGCAGCTGATCCCACTACCTCTTCGCGATCCCGTGTGCGCCTCCGTGTGGCTCCGCGTTTCTTCGCGTGTACTCCCTCGCCACGTGGCAGCCCAAGGCGCGAACCGTCGTGGGCCGCGAGGCGAACCGCCGCGGTCCAGCGGTTCCCTGCCCACTTTCTTTCTCCTATATAAACGCAACTGCCTGTTCCTCTTCATCTTCTTCGCATTCTCCTCCTTCGCGCACAGAGCTCCAAGCCTTTGCGCCACCACCGTTCTCCGTTCGCCGTCGCTCGTTCAAGCTTCGGCGCCCGGCGAGCTCACGCCGCGCCCCCGTTGGACTTCGTCGTGCGGAGATCTTCGGCAGCAACTCTGTCGTGTCCGCTGCATTCGCGTTTCTTCGCGAGCTTTTCCGCCTCGCCGCCGACGGTGCTCTCCGGCGGCCGCAGGTCCACTCCGCCGCCAGCCAACGACTCCTTCAGCGACTCCGCCGCTTAAGGTAGGTACCAATCTTGCTTCACTTGTCCTCTGGTTGCTTTCCAGATCTTGGGTGTTTGGTGTTCTTATTTCCTCTTTTTCCTTGGTTTTCTTCTTACTCGTAGATCTTCACGCGGGGTCCAAGTCTGGGATTCTTGTTTTTTCGCTTCTCTTCGCAATGTCTGGCGAAGAGTCCACCTCTGCATCTTCTTCTCCCCTTTCTCTCAAGCGCCGTAGACCCTCTCCCGGCGAATCTACGGCCTCTGATCCGATGGAAACCGACTCCGGCAATCGGCAAGAATCCGGTAGCCACCAAGAGTCCGGTGGCCCCTAGAATCCGGTAGCTTTAGCCAAGCTTCCGGTAGCGCAACCTCCAGCAGCTCCAGCCAATCTTCCGGCGAGGAGCCTTCCCCAATCACCCGCGGAGCCTGGATGGGTTCCAGTGTCACTCAGTTCGAAATCGATTGGTTATACCGGTCTCGACGGATTCCGGAAGGAGTTTCTTGCCGGATTCCGGATGACGAAATCGAACCGGATCCGGAAGATGACGAATACGTTGTCTTTCTAGCTCACTTTGAGCGTGGCTTCGGCCTTCCTGCCTCTCCCTTTTTCCGCTCCTTCTTAGATTTTTACAAACTCCAACCTCACCACCTTCCTGGCAACACCATTTTCTACCTCTCTTGCTACGCCACCTTCATGGAGGCCTACATCGGCATCCGTCCCACTCGTGAGACGTTTGCTCGCTTCTTTGCTCTTCGGATTAACTCCGTTCAGGGCAAGGATATTCCTAAACCCAAGCCTCCCGTTCAGTGCGGGTCTTGCATTATCGGCTCCCGTCAAGGGAGCCCCTTTTTTAAGTTTTCCGGCCTCGAATCTTGCCGGTTGTGGCAAGGGACTTTCTTCTACGTGAAGAACACCGGCCGCGCCGATCTCATCGATCTTCCTCCCTTCGAAGCGGGGCCTCCCAGCAGGACCAACTGGGGCTACAACCCGAAGTCTGATCATGCTGAAACCAGTCGGGTGGTACGCTTCTTGGCTTCTTTGAAGATGGAGACCAACATCTGCTCGGATGACATCATCCGTACTTTTATTTCGCGCCGGGTGCTTCCTCTGCAACGCCGCGCGCATAGGATGAGCGAGATGTATGGCCCAGGAGATCCTACCAAGATCACGGGCCGTCCTCTTAGCAAAAGGGATGTTATTCGCAAGGCTAAGCAGATTTGCCAACCGCTATGCCATCCGATTGGGCATGGGGCCTTCTTCCCCTCAGCACTGATAATCCTCCAACCCAAGAAGTAAGGGATTATGCGACTGGGGTTGTTCTTGGCCGGTAGCTTTTTGCCTTTGCTAACTTTCTTTTTCCATGTTTCAGGCCAAGGACCGCTTCCCCCTCATCGAAGCAGAGCGACGAGGACCTTGCCGGAAACGCGCCTTCGACTCCTTCGACCCGGATCCTTTCGTCTTCTGGAAAGACTTGAAGATGGGCAAGACCCCGGCAGCGCGCCTTGGCCGGTCTCCGCCGGAGCCAACCGGGTCCGCTGACGACTTGGTCACGCTTGAGGTATTTTCTTTTCCGGTTTCTTTTACCTTTCCGCTATCGCTTTCCCGCGAACCGCTTCTTAGCCAAATCTTGTTCATAGATCCATGAGCGCGTGCCGCCCTCGCGCGCCGAGGCCGGCTCCGAGTTTGTGGACAAGCTCATGGCCCAGGGCCAAAAGAAGAAGCAGCCGGCATCCGATGCCGGCGGCAGCCAGGCCCCTCCCTCCAAGCGCTTCCGGACCGAGCCCACGGGGGAGAAGCAGTGGGCATGCGTCGCTACGCGCGCAAAGCGATGCCAACCTCTTCCGGGTAAGTTACTTATTTTTCGGTTGGCCTTCTCTTCGTCAAGTTCTTTTTCCGGTTTCCCTTTTCCAACCGTTTTTCTTTCTTTTCTCAGCCTCGCGCTCAAGCTTGGCCCAAGGCCATCGGGCTCGAAGATTCTACAAGGACTTCAACCCCTCCTCCTCACTCAAGCCCGGCACCTCCCGGTGCCGGCAACATCTCTGCCTCCCTTTCGGGGGCACAACAAATCCGGGGCGTGCGGCCCCTTCACCGTCGGATCACCGCACGGAGGAGGATTCTTCCTTCCCTCCAGAAACCCAAGACACCGGCGCCAGCAACATCGGCGCCGGCGAAGAAGAAACCGCCGGGCGGGCGGAGCCTCGAGCTCCTCCCGTCCTTGAAAAAACAACAACTTCCGCGCCGGAAGGTTCTAAAATGGGTGATGCACCCAGCGCTCCTCCGTCTCCACGCTCCTCCCCGATGCCGCCGCCGGTGCTCCTCGCGCCAAAGCCCTCGGGGCCACTTCGCCGCTGCGCCGCCCAAGACCTCCAAGCTCGTCAAGGGGAAGGCGACGGCCTCCAGCGCTTCCACCGGCGGCCAGCAGCCCTTGGTGCTGCACGTCGCCAAGGCCGCCAAAGATGCCGCCGCGAAGCCCACCGGCCTCCTTGGCCGCATTACGGAGTTCAAGCGTCAAGGCCGAGACTTGGGGCACCTTCTGCCCTATGCCCAGAAGTGGAACGCCGCGGACATAACCCCGGCGACCCTCGGCTTGGGCAAGGATAGGCTACCGGCTCCTGATCCGGCTGGGGATCGGTCGTCCGAGGAGCACTTCATGCGGCTCCGCAACGCCGTGAAAGAGCTCGACAGCGCGTGGTATGATGCCACGAACAACTTGATGGTACGTTTTTCTAACTTTTCTCAATCCTTATCGGTTTCTTCGTTTCCAGCTTGGTCTTATCTTTTCTTTGATTTCATGCCGGTTTCTCTCTTGTCTATCTTCCCAGTCCCGAGTTTTGTGGTGAGAGCGCAGCTCTTAGCGCAAAACTTTTCTTAAAATCTTAGCGTGAAACCGGCACTGCCAGTCCCCGAGTTTTCGGGTCAAATACTTTCTTCTTAGCTTAGAAATAACCTTGAAAATTTAGCGCAAAACTGGCACTGCCAGTCCTCGAGTTTCGGGTTAAGAACCTTGTTCTTAGCGCAAAACTTTAGCTTAAAAACTTAGCGCAAAACCGGCACTGCCAGTCCCCGAGTTTCGGGTTAAGAACCTTGTTCTTAGCGCAAAACCTTAGCTTGAAAATTTAGCGAAAAACCGGCACTGCCAGTCCCCGAGTTTCGGGTCAAGAACCTTGTTCTTAGCGCAAAACCTTAGCTTGAAAACTTAGCGCAAAACCGGCACTCGCCGATCCCCGAGTTTCGGGTTAAGAACCTTGTTCTTAGCGCAAGACTTTAGCTTGAAAACTTAGCGCAAAACCGGCACCGCCGTCCCCGAGTTTCGGGTTAAGAACCTTGTTCTTAGCGCAAAACTTTAGCTTAAAAACTTAGCGCAAAACCGGCACTGCCAGTCCCCGAGTTTCGGGTTAAGAACCTTGTTCTTAGCGCAAAACTTTGCTAAACTTAGCGTGAAACCTTACTAACCTCTTTTTTCTTGAACAGCTCACGGCTGACGCTCGGAAGGCCCTCTTCGAGGAGCTCTTGTGGGAGCATCTGGAGCTCGCTGAGGCACATAACAAGTGCCAAGGTATATCTTTGTTTTGCCGGCATCTTTCTTACCGGAAACCTTTCCTTCTCTAACATTCCTAATTTCTGCTTGACAGTGATCCCGGAAGCTTCCATCGATGCTCTCAAGGAGCAGCTGGCCACCGCCCAACGTATAGCTTCTTTCCTTTTTCCTTTAAACTTGAGTTTCTTCTCATGCTTATTAGCATGACCTTGTTAACATCTTCTGTTCCGAATTGCAGTGGAGAAGGATCAGCTCGTCCGGCAGCACAAGGAGGAGCTGGACGCCCTCAAGGCCAGCCACCGGGAGCTCAAAGCCCAGCTCATCCAACTGGGGCTTGACCATGCCAACGCCCTCAAGGCCGCTGAAGCTGATGCGGCGGCCAAGATGGAGGAGGCCACGGAGGATGCCGGCAATGCCAACGTGGTGCCGCTGGCCGAGCTGGAGGAGGTGGCCAAGTCCCGAAGGCTACCGAGGAGAAGGCCGCGCGGCTGGAGGAGGAGCATAAGGAATGCGATCAGCTGATCCTGCAGACCGACGCCCTCGCCTACCGTAAGTTCTTTTATTTTATACTTCCGGACTTTTTTCCTTCCGGTCTCTTTTTCTTCCGGACTCTTTTCTTTTCAGTCTCGTTTTCTTCCCGTTATCTTTCCTTCCGGTCTTTCTTCTTTCCGGTCTCTTCCTTAACCTTTTTCTTTCTTCGCACGGGCCTCTTTCCGGACTCGCGAGGTACGCCGTCAAGAAAGTTGACGCGCAGCGCAAGGACAAAGGCCAAGCGGATCTTGCCGTGCCATGGACGCCCAAGGACCATCTGGTCGCGCTTAATGCGCGGGTGTCCCATATGCGTTGCATAGACCGCAATCTTTCGGATATTCCTGATGTAGCTACCCAGCTATACAGGACTTTATGGCCTGGCGAGGAGGTGCCGGACACCTTCTCCCTCATCAGCGATCGCCTCAAGGGTGCCGGCCGGAGGATCCGCGAGTGGCAGTGCTCGCTGCCCGCGGCCGGAGCTGATTCCGCCCTTCGCGTCGCCTCGCTCCTGGTACCCGGAGCTCGATCTGGACGCCCTCACCGGCGTGCGTGAAGACGCAGAAACCGATCTGGACCCGATCCTCTCCGCCAAGCGGCAGGATCGCGCGTACCGCATCGCGGAGTATGCCGACATGCGCACCTTCATCCCTCCCCCTCCTGGCGTTGAGGATTATCTCGACGAGGAGGAGGATGAAGCCGAAGAGGAGCTCTTGGACGACGCTGATGCCGGCGATGCTCCTCCTGAAGCCCCTGCTGCGTGATTACTCTCTTTGAAGTGTTTGCCTGCTATCTGTTTGTTGGTCCTGCTTATCTTTGAAACAATGTTCGTTAAATTCTGCCCCGGTATGCCGGGGCTTATGATGTAAAACTTAAGTTTGCTTGTGGTTGTGGTACAACATTTCCTGCCGGTAAGTTATACCGGTAGCTAAGTATCTATGAGTTTGCCTTAGCATATTTTGCTTTTGGTTCTCGCTTTATCTCTGCATCGCAAATATTTCCCAATTGTTTCCGCATCCAATTTTGATGCATACTTGGTTCTTTTGCCTTGGCTCGCCTGCCTTCTCTGGGCGTTCTTTGGCGTATGAGCACAAGGTTCTTTCACCAAACAAACATCTCTTTGAACTTAGAAATAACTTTGAAATTTTGCAAAAAACCGGTTTAGCCGGGGTTAGTTAATTTTTCCGGATTGTTCTTTCCTGCTTTCCCCTTTCGCAGTTCATGTGCTTATCTCCTACCGGTTTATCTTGCTTGCCATGAAGCCGGTTTTCGGACAGACAGCAGTCGAAGACTCGGTAGGATTTAGCACACTACTAAACCGGAAAGAAAAAACATTCAATAAGCAACCGGTAACTGAAAAAATAGACAAGTTACATGCAACTTAAGTTGGGGTAGTCCCCGAGACTCATTTGAGGTTCCGACATCTTTTATTCATAGCATATAAGGTACAAAAAGGAACTTCTTACACCACCACTTCAAGAGTAGAAAGGACGCAACGAGCTATGTTCCATGGACGCTTGCTCTCCTCTCCGGACTTGTCCGCCTTTCCTTTTTCCACTCCTCGTGCATCAATCAGGTAGTATGCATCATTGTGAAGCACCTTGCTTACAATGAAGGGACCTTCCCAAGGTGGCAAGAGCTTATGCCGGCCTTCAGTGCGCTGCACTAGGCGAAGCACAAGATCTCCTTCCCGGAAAACTCTTGGATTGACTTTCCGGTCATGATAGCGTCTTAGGTTTTGTTTGATAAATGGCTGTTCTTGCCAACGCTAGCTCTCTTGCTTCCTCTAGCAAGTCCACATCATTTTCTCCGGCCTCTTTGACTTCTTGCTCAGTATAGAGCTGCACTCTTGGCGAATCATGGATGATGTCGGTTGGTATGACCGCTTCTGCTCCATAAACCATGAAGAACGGAGTGTATCCGGTGGACCGGTTTGGGGTTGTTCTTATGCTCCACAGCACTGATGGTATCTCATCAAGCCAACACCCCGGTGCTCTTTCCACTGCGTCAATGAGTCTGGGTTTGATACCGGAGAGTACCAAAGCATTCATTCTTTCCACTTGGCCGTTGCCTTGTGGGTGTGCCACTGAGCACAAATCCAACCGGATATTCTTATCCTCACAGAACCTTTTGAACTCCCCTTGAGCAAAGTTGGTTCCATTGTCAGTGATGATGCTGTGCGGGTATCCATACCGCAAGATGATATCCTTCAAGAATTTCACGATCCGTATGCCCATCACACTTTGCGATAGGTTTTACTTCTAGCCATTTGGTGAACTTATCCACCATGACCAAGATGTGAGTCATGCTGCTCCTTGCAGTCTTGAATGGGCCAACCATGTCCAGGCACCAAACGGCAAATGGCCATGTCAGCGGTATTGTCTTTAAACCGGACGCTGGGGTATGATTTTGCTTGGCGTACTTCTGGCACCCGTTGCATTTTCTTACCAAATCCTCAGCGTTCTCCAAAGCAGTGGGCCAATAGAACCCATGCCGGAATACTTTTGCTACTAGCGCCCTTGACGAAGCATGATGTCCACATTCTCCTTGGTGAATTTCCTCAAGCATTTCTTTCCCTTCCTCCGGTTCCACACATCTTTGAAGGACACCGGTAACGCTTCTCTTGTACACCTCACCATTGATGAATGTGTATGCTTTGGACCTTCTTTGGATTCTCCTTGATTCATTTTCGTCAGCCGGCAAGGTGCCGTTGATCAGGAATTCCTTAATAGGTTTAACCCATGATGGTATCTCTCGAACCAAAAACACCGGTGCATCTATCTCCATGCTATCCACCAGCATCGTTTCTTCCGATATAGGCACGACAGTCCCCGAGCTTGCCGGAACAGTCCCCGGGTTCGCCGGAGCAGTCCCCGGGTTCCCTCCATCGATATCCATTGGCACAATGTGTGACTCCGGAACAAAAATTGATTCCGACTCGGGACTTGGCTTGATTGATGGTACTCTCAGGTGCGCCAGAGCTATCCCGGGAGGAATTTCTTGTCGGGATGAGCCTATCTTGGACAAGGCATCCGCAGCTTCATTTTCTGCACGCGGCACATGGTGAAACTCACAACCTTCAAAGAATCCGGCAATCTTTTGCACGTGAAACCGGTACGAGGCCATGTTGGCATCTTTTGCATCCCAATCTCCGGAACACTGCTGTACCACAAGATCTGAATCTCCGTAGCAAATGATCCGGTGCGCACCGATTTCTTTTGCGACCTTAAGCCCATGGATCAAGGCTTCATACTCAGCGACATTGTTTGATGCCCTGAAATGCACTTGTAAAACATACCGGAGATGATCTCCCCTTGGTGAGGTTAGCACCACACCGGCACCTAGGCCCTCCTTGAGCTTGGATCAATCGAAGTGCATCTTCCAGTATTCCAGTCTTTGATCCGGGGGCTTGTATTGCATTTCCGCCCAATCGACCAAAAAATCAGCTAAAGCTTGCGACTTAATGGCGTCTCTTCTTTCGTACTCCGGAACATACGGTGATATCTGTATTGCCCATTTAGCAATCCTGCCGCTGGCGTCTTTGTTGCACATGATATCGGAGATGGGTGCCTCACTCACCACCTTCATAGGATGTTCCTCGAAGTAGTGCTTGAGCTTGGTGGCGGCCATAAACACGCCATAGGTCATTTTACGGAAGTGCGGGTAGTTTTGCTTTGAGAGGGAGAGCACCTCGCTCAGGTAGTATACCGGCCTCTGGACGGTTTTTCCTTCCTCTTTCTTTCTACTACCACAACAACACTCACGACCCGGTTGGTTGCTGCTATGTATAGCAACATTGGTTCTCTTTCCAACGGTGAAGCCAATATTGGCGCGGTAGCTAACATCGTTTTCAGCTCCTTGAATGTCAGCTCGCTTGAGGGGTCCGGACAAACTTATCGGATTTTCTCATTAAGGCGTACAGCGGCAAGGCCTTTTCTCCTAACCTGCTTATGAACCGGCTTAGCGATGCTAAGCTTCGTAAACTTTTGTATGTCCTTCGGATCCTGTGGTACCGTCATTCTCTCAATTGCCCGGATCTTTACCGGATTGACCTCAATGCCTCGGCTCGAGACAAGGAAACCCAGCCAGCTTGCCGCAGAGAACACCGAAGGTACATTTTGCCGGATTGAGCTTCATCCGGAACCTCCTTAGGTTATCAAACGTTTGCCGGATATCATCGATTAGGGTATCTTTTAGCTTAGTTTTTATCACGATGTCATCCACATACACCTGCACATTCTTTCCGATTTGATCAAACAAGCATTTTTGCATACAGCGCTGGTACGTTGCACCGGCGTTGCGCAAACCAAAAGGCATAGTGATATAGCGAGTAGCCCCGTGCGGGGTAATGAACGCAGTTTTTATTTGATCTTCCTTTTTCAGGGGAATTTGATGGAAACCGGAATAGGCATCCAGGAAAGACAACAACTCACACCCAGCAGTGGAATCAATCACTTGATCGATCCGTGGTAAAGGAAAAGGATCTCTTGGGCAAGCCTTGTTCAGGTTGGTGTAGTCGATGCACATACGCCACACCTTCGGAGCTTTTGCCTCCAGGTTCTCATCTTTTTTCTTTTCAACCATTACCGGATTGGCCAGCCACTCAGTGTGCGTGACCTCCACAATGAATTTGGCAACAAGCGGTTTGGTTACCTCTTTCTCCTATGATCTTTCTTCTATCTTCAGCGAACCGGCGCAAAGGTTGTCGCACCGGCTTGGCATCTTTCCGAACGTTCAAGGAGTGCTCAGCCAGCTCCCTCGGAACACCTACCAAGTCTTCGATTGACCGAGCAAAGATATTCCGATTCTCACGGAGGAAGCCGACGAGCGCGCTTTCCTATGCTTGGTCAAGGCCGGCACCGATACGAACGGTGCGCTCTGGGTAGGCCGGATCCAGCACAATATCCTTTGTCTCATTTGTTGGCTTGAATGCCGGAGCACTCAGACTTGCACTCATTGCCGCTAAACTCAACTGTGAGGACTGAGCCAACGCAACAGCTGTTTGCATCCTTTTCTTTTCCTCCGCGATTACCAGCGATTCCGCTAGGTTCGATCCGGCAGACGCCGTTTCCAGCGAGACCTTGTAGTTTCCCACCACAGTTAGTGGTCCACGAGGTCCCGGCATCTTCATCTTGAGATACGCCGTGTGGGTTGAGGCCATGAAGGCTGCCAATGCTGGTCTCCCCAGCAATGCATGGTAGGGACTGTCTAGATCCACCACCTCAAACTCCAGATTTTCCACCCGGCAATTGTCACGTCCTCCAAATGCCACGTCCACCCGGACCTTTCCTATCGGGGCACTGGGACAAGCCAGGAACAATCCCGTGGAACGTTGTGCGCGTTGGCTGAAGCATGTTTTCTGTTATGCCCAGCGTATGCATGGTATGCTTGTACATGATGTTGATGCTACTGCCATTGTCTATCAGCACTTTGCTGAACTTCACTCGAGTTTGTGGCCCTTTCATGATGGGGTCCACAACAAGAGCATATCCACCCGGACTCGGCATGATCTTGGGGTGATCCTTGATCGACCAAGCAATTTCCTGGTTGGACCACTGCATGTATTTGGGCACTGCTGGCATCACGGCATTTACTTCCATGGAGCGACGATGCAGACTTTGCCTGTCCGTTGGCTCGATGACAAAACAACACAGCATACATGTGGGTCTTCATAAACATTCCGGCCTAAAGGTGGCGGTGGAGGTAGTTGGTTATCATCTTGCTCCACCCGGTTAACTCTCGTCGGCATCGTCTGCCGGTTTGGCTGCACTGGTAAAGCGTTCGGCCCGGTAAGCGGTGGTGGAGGCGGTAGGCTGCTCGCTGCGCGGCATGTCCGGCGGTGGCATCATTGCATTGCCTCCTCGCCCTTGGGCATCTTTTACCGCCCCCTTTTCCATCAAGTACTTGGTCCGAGGTACAATCCTTCGTCGGATGGTTCGACGGGTGTGCCGGATTCGGTGTGTGCCACCCAAGCAAGGTTGATCCATGGCAGCCTTCCATGGTGTACTTGCGGGTTCTTGCCAGTTCTCTTTCCGGACCCAGGGTTTCTTTTCCACCCACTTGTTTCTTTGGACCCGCCCATGGCTGCGATCCGGTTCTCTGCACTCGGCTGCCGCCGGCATCGAGTTTTCCCTGCACGAGCGGCAACTTGCTCGCGGACCGTACCTCCGATCCGGAAAATCTTCCCTCCTCTTGTTGTTCGGTTGTCCCGGTGTTGCTCTTGGCGTAGCTGTTCTAGTTCAGGTTGCATCGCCGGCTGCGTTGGGTCTCCCCAACGCATAGTTATCCGCCACACGTATCATCTGCGCTAACGTTGTCGGCATGTTCCGCTCAGCGACTCTTTGCCACAACGGCGAACCTCTTTTGCACCCACTGCTGAACCAAGCAATGGCCTGCGCCTCGATTACTCCTTCGCAAGAGTTCCTTATGGTGTTCCACCGGCCGGATAATCCCGGTACTGTTTCATTCGAGCGCCGCTGGAATACGGAGCAAGTTGCTGCGGCCTGTTTGGCCTCGATAGGTCGTTCTGCTGAAATTGCTCACAAAAGCCTCCTCAAAATCCGGTAGACCATTTATAGCTTCCCGCCGGCAAGTTGTTTAGCCGGATTCTCACGGGGCCTACCGGGTAGGACGGTATGATTCTTACCGCCCAGCGCCGGTTCACTCCACCACCGGCCACGTACCTACTGCTGCATGACATAGTACACTTGGCCATGATCTTCCGGCTTAGTTGTGCCATCGTACGATTCTTGTGTCCCGAGGCAATGAAAATTGCGCACGGGTGTTTTTCTCTCATGATCCTTGGGCCAAAGCACTTTGGACCCGGAGGACCTTCCTCCTCGATCATTTCGATAAGTATACTCTATCCGGACGGTGCCTCGCATCCCGTTCGGTAAGTATCTCTCTCCCCAAGCGTCTCTCCAAGGGGGTTCCGGTGTGCTTGTGCCGGTCTTGTAGAATCGGGCTTCATCGTAACGTGTTCGGGTGCCGCGGCCCTTGCCTGCGCCGGCATCCTTGGCGGAGAGCATCTCTTCCTCGCTTCATCAGTACGCTGCCCTTTGCGGCCGGGATAATTTTGCCCGGTTTCATATCTACCGGCATGATTGTTTCCCGGCATAACCTTCCTTCTTGGCGTAGCCCGCTCCGCCCCTTGGCTTTTTCCTCACCGGCATCGTGTTGCTCGGCTTTGCGCTTAGGCCGGGCAAGGATCCGGACCACCCGGGCCATCTGCTCCTCGTTGGGTTCGACACTCTTATTTATCGAAAGTACTACGATACATCCCCTATACTTGTGGGTCATCAGAGGAGGGTGGCCGTATGCTCGGTCAAAGAGGGCATGGCCGAGCAGTGTCTCCAAGACTATGGGTTGGACATGAACGATGACACCCTCGCAGAGTTCTTCTTGATGTGCCATAGGCTAGCTAACATCACTCTCGGCCATGATAGAGAGGATTTGCTTGTGTGGTGGTGGCATGGCGATGGATGTTATTCCTCCAAAGAGGGCATGGCCGAGCAGTGGCTCCAAGACTATGGGTTCGACATGAATGATGACACCCTCGCCAAGTTATTCTTGATGTGCCATAGGCTAGCTAACGTCACTCTCGACCATGATAGAGAGATGTGCTTGTGTGGTGGTGGCATGGAGATGGATGTTATTCCTCCAAGTCAGCATAAGAGGCCTTCTTCGCCGGCTCGGTGAAGGATGCCGTCTCTGAGGAGATCCAGAGCTGCAGGGCGCCGTACAGCTGAAAGTTCCTCGCATGGCTGGCCTCAAAGAACTGTTGTTGGGTGGCGGACCGGCTGCAACGCCGGGGGATTCCTCGCTCGGCGGCATGCCCGCTATGTGACCAGGAGCCAGAGACACTTCAACATCTTCTTCTTTGATGTGTGGTGGCCCGTGAGGTATGAGCTTGGACTTTTAGGCGCTGAGGTAAATTGGATTGGCTCCCGACTGCTGAAACTAAGTTAGTGGATTGGTGGACATCTCGCCCATGCCCTACAGTGTACGGTGATCATCCTTGTCTTCTGGTGCATCTGGAGGAACCGGAATGACATCATCTTCAACAGAGTAGTGGCCTCGCATGTGGCCATAAAGGATAAGATCAGCGAAGGATGTGATAAGTGACGGCTCGCGAAACTTTTCCGTAGTGTAGATTTTGGGTTTCCTGAACCGAGTTTCATCTTGTGGCAGTTGGAAGAGTAGACTTGCGTGGGGGAGCTGCCACCCCACGTTGGCTGTCGTCGTGGTGAACGAGCAGATGCCATAGGATGGCTTAAGTTGGGGCCGAATGGACGTATGAGGATTCGGGGGAGGGTTTGCGATTAGATGGGAAGAACTTCCGGATGCTTTCCTCAAGAACACAACCAAAGGCCGGTACACAAGAAGAGAGACAAGAGGAAGGACTCTTTACTAGATCGCTAGCTTCATTGATCTCAACATGGTTACAAGTTCTTGTTCACCGATCTCTCTCGTGGTCTCGCGCTCGTAGGAGGCGTACCCCCTCTCCTTATATAGGGGAGAGGGTGGCTTACACTCGGAAGAAACCCTAATGGCATCTTTGACTAGACAAACTACTTTACAAAGCTACTTTAATCATAGATGACACCGGAGTCCTCTTTAATCAGGGGCGCTGACGTCCTCCGGCTTCTTTGACCGTCACCCTTCTCTTTATCGTCAGCCCTTCGTCTAAAGTTACTTTGCTTAGCTCATCTTTGTCTTCTAGCTCGGGAGAGAATCTTTGACCAGTCCCGCCGACAGGCTCTCCTTTCCGGTATCTTCTTTACCGGGTTCCGGCATACCCCCTTGGGGATACCGGCCTAGCTTTGCTTTCCCAAATTCCTACCAGGCTTTCGGTAAGAACATTAAACCGGTATCTTGATGGCTCAAACCATCCGTTTTGGCATGCCTTTGGCATACCGGGGGTTATCCCCCCAACATTAGTCCCCGAAGCTGGTATAGCCTGGAGGATTCTATCCTACAGACCATGCCAGGTTCTCATCTCCTTAGGATACCGGTTTAATCACTCATGTCTTGGGCTTAGTTCCGACACCTTTACCCTTGTTCTTTCTCTTCTCTTTGCAAGGCTCGTTCCGGCATCTCTCTTTTCCGGTATCATATGTCTTTACTGCTTCCTCGGCGAAGTCGAGAATATCTCGGGCCCCGCGCCTGACAGAGACATGCGCACCGTGGATCTGTCGCGCCAGTGTCGCTTGTCATATCGCTTCGACTCCCGCGCGTTCATTTAATGCAACGCAGCGGATCCCACTACCTCTTCGGGATCCCGTGTGCGCCTCCGTGTGGCTCCCCATTTTCTCGCGTGTATTCCCTCGCCACGTGGCGGCCCAAGGCGCGAACCGTCACGGGCCGCGAGGCGAACCGCCGCGGCCCAGCGGTTTCCTGCCCACCTTCTCTCTCCTTTATAAACACAACCGCCCCTTCTTCTTCATCTTCTTCGCACTCTCCTCCTTCGCGCACAGAGCTCCACGCCTTTGCGCCTCCGCCGCTCTCCGTCCGCCGTTGCTCGTTCAAGCTCCGTCGCCCGGCGAACTCACGCCGTGCCTCCGCCGGACTTTGCTGTGCGGAGATCTTCGGCAGCAACTTCATTGCTCCCGCCGCATTTGTGCTTCTTCGCGAGCTTCTCCGCCTCGCCGTCGACGGTGCTCCCCGGCGACCGCAGGTCCGCTCCGCCGCCAGCAAACACTTCCCTCAGCGACTCCTTCGCTCAAGGTTGGTACCAATCTCGTTTCACTCGTCCTCTGCTTGCTTTCCAGATCTTGGGTCTTTAGTGTTCTTATTTCCTCTTTTTCTTTGGTTTTCTTCTTACTCGTAGATCTTCACGCGGGGTCCAAGTCTGGGATTCTTGTTTTTTCGCCTCCCTTGCAATGTCTGACGAGGAATCCTCCTCTGCATCTTCTTCTTCCCTTTCTCTCAAGCGCCGTAGACCATCTCCCGGTGAATCCACGGCTTCAGATCCGATGGAGACCGATTCTGGCAATCGGCAGGAAACCGGTAGCCATCAAGAGTCCGGTGGCCACCTAGAATCCGGTAGCTTTAGCCAAGCTTCCGGTAGCCCAACCTCTAGCAGCTCCAGCCAATCTTCCGGCGAGGAGCCTTCCCCAATCACCCGCGGAGCCTGGATGGGTTCCAGTGTTACCGAATTCGAGATCGATTGGTTATACCGGTCTCGACGGATTCCGGAAGGAGTTTCTTGCCGGATTCCGGACGGCGAAATCGAACCGGATCCTGAAGATGATGAATATGTTGTGTTTCTTGCTCACTTTGAGCGTGGCTTCGGCCTTCCTGCCTCCCCTTTTTTCCGGGAGTTTTTAGATTTTTACAAACTCCAACCTCACCACCTTCCTGGCAACGCCATCTTCTACCTCTCTTGCTACGCCACCTTCATGGAGGCCTATATCGGCATTCGTCCCACTCGTGAGACGTTTGCCCGCTTCTTTGCTCTTCGGATCAATTCCGTTCAGTGGCAAGGATATTCCTAAACCCAAGCCCCCGTTCAGTGCGGGTCTTGCATTATCGGCTCCCGTCAAGGGAGCCCCTTTTTAAGTTTTCCGGCCTCGAATCTTGCCGGTTGTGGCAAGGGACTTTCTTCTACGTGAAGAACACCGGCCGCGCCGATCTCATCGATCTTCCTCCCTTCGAAGCGGGGCCCCCCAGCAGGACCAACTGGAGCTACAACCCGAAGTCTGATCACGCCGAAACCAGCCGGGTGGTACGCTTCTTGACCTCTTTGAAGAAGGAGACCAAGATCTGCTCGGATGACATCATCCGCACTTTTATTTCGCGCCGGGTGCTTCCTCTAAAGCGCCGCGCACATAGGATGAGCGAGATGTATGGCCCAGGCGATCCTACCAAGATCACAGGCCGTCCTCTTAGCAAAAGGGATGTTGTTCGCAAGGCTAAGCAGATTTGCCAAACTGCTATGCCATCTGATTGGGAATGGGGCCTCCTTCCCCTCAGCACTGATAACCCTCCGACCCAAGAAGTAAGGGATTATGCGACTGGGGTTGTTTTTGGCCGGTAGCTTTCTGCTCTTGCTAATCTTACTTTTTTCTTGTTTCAGGCCAAGGACCGCTTCCCCCTCATTGAAGCAGAGCGGCGTGGACCTTGCCAGCCTCGCGCCCTTGACTCCTTTGACCCGGATCCTTACATTTTCTGGAAGGATTTGAAGATGGGCAAGACTCCGGCAGCGCACCTTGGCCGGTCTCCGCCAAAGCCAACCGGGTCCGCTGACGACCTGACCATGCTTGAGGTATTTTCTTTTCCGGTTTCCTTTACCTTCCGTTACCGCTTTCCTGTGAATTGCTTCTTAGCCAAACTTAATTCATAGATCCATGAGCGCGTGCCGCCCCTGCGCGCCGAGGCCGGCTCCGAGTTTGTGGACAAGCTCATGGCCCAGGGCCAAAAGAACAAGCAGCCGGCATCTGATGCCGGTGCCAGCCAGGCCCGTCCCTCCAAGCGCTTCCGGACCGAGCCCCTGGGGGAGAAGCAGGTGGGCATGCGTCGCTACGGGCGCAAGGCGATGCCAACCTCTTCCGGGTAAGTTACTCATTTTCCGGCTTGCCTCTTTTTCGCCAAGTTCTTTTTCCGGTTGCTTTGTTCCAACCGTCTTTCTTTCTTTTTCTCAGCCCTGCGCTCAAGCTTGGCCCAAGGCCATCGGGCTCTGAAGATTCCGCTAGGACTTCAACCCCTCCTCCTCGCTCAAGCCCGGCACCACCTGGTGCCGGCAACATCTCTGCCTCCCTTTCGGGGGGCACAACAAATTCGGGGCGTGCGGCCCCTTCATCATCGGATCACCGCACGGAGGAGGATCCTTCCTTCCCTCCAGAGACCCAGGATACCGGCGCCAGCAACATCGGCGCCGGAGAAGAAGAAGCTGCCGGGCGGGCGGAGCCTCCAGCTCCTCCCGTCCTTGAAAAGACAACAACTTCCGCGCCGGAATCTTCCGCGCCGGAAGGCTCCAAACCGGGTGACGCGCCCAGCGCTCCCCAGTCTCCACGCACCCTCCTGATGCCGCCGCCAGGTGCTCCTCGCGCCAAGCCCCTCGGGGCCGCTTCTACCGCGCCGCCGCCCAAGACCTCCAAGCTCATCAAGGGGAAGGCGACGGCCTCCAGCGCCCCTTCCGGCGGCCAGCAGCCCTTGGTGCTGCACGTCGCCAAGGCCGCCAAAGATGCCGCCACGAAGGCCACCGGCCTCCTTGGTCGCATCACGGAGTTCAAGCGCCAAGGCCGAGACCTGGGGCACCTTCTGCCCTATGCCCAAAAGTGGAACGCCGCGGACATGACTCCGGCGACCCGCGGCCTGGGCAAGGACAGGCTGCCGGCACCTGACCCTGTCGGGGACCGGTCTTCTGAGGAGCACTTTATGCGGCTTCGCAGCGCCGTTAAAGAGCTCGACAGCGCGTGGTACGACTCCACGAACAATCTGATGGTATGTTTTGCTAACTTGTCTCAATCTTTACCGGTTTCTTCGTTTCCGGCTTTGTTTTATCTTTTCTTTGGTTTCATGCCGGTTTCTCTCTTGTCTATCTTCCCAGTCCCCGAGTTTTGTGGTGAGAGCGCAGCTCTTAGTGCAAAACTTAACTTAAAAATTTAGCGTGAAACCGGCACTGCCAGTCCCCGAGTTTCGGGTTAAATACCTTCTTCTTAGCACACAATTTACCTTAGAAGCGCGCAAAACCGGCACTGCCAGTCCCCGAGTTTCGGGTTAAGAACTTTGTTCTTAGCGCAAAACTTATCTTAAAACGCGCAAAACCGGCACTGCCAGTCCCCGAGTTTCGGGTTAAGAACCTTGTTCTTAGCGCAAAACTTAACTTAAAATCTTCTTTTTCTTGAACAGCTCACGGCTGACGCTCGGAAGGCCCTCTTCGAGGAGCTTCTATGGGAGCATCGGGAGCTCGCTGAGGCACACGACAAGTGCCAAGGTAAATTTTTGTTCTGCCGGCATCTTTCATACCGGAAACCTTTTTCTTCCTAACATTCACAATTTCTGCTTAACAGTGGTCCCGGAAGCTTCCATTGACGCTCTCAAGGAGCAGCTTGCTACCGCCCAACGTATAGCTTTTCTCCTTTTTCCTTTAAACTTGGTTTCTTTTCCATTTTTACTAGTATAACCTTGTTAACACTTTCTTTTCCGGTTACAGGGGAGAAGGACCAGCTCATCCGGCAGCATAAGGAGGAGCTGGATGCCCTCGAGACCAGCCACCGGAAGCTCAAGACCCAGCTCATCCAACTGGGGCTTGACCATGCCAAGGCCCTCGAAGCCGCTGAAGCTGATGCAGCGGCCAAGATGGAGGAGGCTCTGGAGGACGCCGGTAACGCCAACGTGGTGCTGCTGGCTGAGCTGGAGGAGGCGGCCAAGGCCCGGAAGGGTGCCGAGGAGAAGGCCGCGCGGCTGGAGGAGGAGCATAAGGAATGCGATCAGTTGATCCTGCAGACCGACACCCTCGCCCACCGTAAGTTCTTTTATATTACACTTTGACTACTGCATATGAGCCTTTTTTCCTCCGACCCCATTTTCTTTCCGTTATCTTTCCTTCCGGTCTCTTTTTCTTCCGGACTCTTTTCTTCCCGGTCTCTTTTCTTTCCGGTCTCTCTTCCTTGACCTTTTTCTTTCTTTACACAGGCCTCTTTCCGGACTCCCAGGGGTACGCTGTCAAGAAGGTCGACGCGCGCCGCCAGGACCAAGGCCGAGCGGATCTTACCGTGCCATGGACGCCCAACGACCATCTGGTCGCGCTTAACGCGCGGGTGTCCCATATGCGCGCCATAGACCGCAATTTATCGGACATCCCTGATGTAGCTACCCAGCTCTTCAGGACCTTATGGCCTGGCGAGGAGGTGCCGGACACCTTCTCCCTCATCAGCGATCGTCTCAAGGGCGGCGGCAGGAGGATCCGCGAGTGGCAGTGCTCTGCTGTGTCTGTGTGCCTGCTGCGTGATGATTCTCTGTGATATGTGTGCCTGCTGTGTCTGTTGGTCCTGTTTACTCTCAAACAATGTTTGTTAAATTCTGCCCCGGAATGCCGGGGTCTATGATGTAAGACATTAAATCTGCTTTTGGTTGTGGTACAACATTTTCTGCCGGTAAGTTATACCGGTAGCTAATTATCTTAAGTTTGCTTTAGCACATTTGCTTTTGGTTCTCGCTTTTATCCCGCACCGCAAAGATTTCCCAATTGTTTCCGCATCCAATTTGATGCATACTTGGTTCTTTTGCCTTGGCTCGCCTTGCCTTCTCTGGGCGTTCTTTGGCGTATGAGCACAAGGTTCTTTCACCAAACAAACATCTTCTTGAACTTAGAAATAACTTTGAAATTTTGCAAAAAACCGGTTTAACCGGGGTTAGTTAAATTTTCCGGATTGTTCTTTCCTGCTCTCCCTTCTTGCAGTTCATGTGCTTATCCCTACCGGTTTATCTTGCTTGCCATGAAGCCGGTTTGCGGACAGCAGCAGAGTCGAAGACTCCGGTAGGATTTAGCACACTACTAAACCGGAAAGATAAAACATTCAATAAGCAACCGGTAAACTGAAAAAATAAACAAGTTACATGCACTCTTATTGGGGTAGTCCCCGAGATTCATTCAAGGTTCTGGCATCTTTTATTCATAGCATATAAGGTACAAAAAAGGAACTTCTTACACCACCACTTCAAGAGTAGAAAGGACGCAACAGAGCTATGTTCCATGGACGCTTGCTCTCCTCTCCGGACTTGTCCGCCTTTCCTTCTTTCCACTCCCGTGCATCAATTAGGTAGTATGCATCATTGTGAAGCACCTTGCTTATAATGAAGGGACCTTCCCAAGGTGGTAAGAGCTTATGCCGGCCTTCGCGTGCGCTGCACTAGGCGAAGCACAAGATCTCCTTCCCGGAAAACTCTTGGATTAACTTTCCGGTCATGATAGCGTCTGAGGTTTTGCTGGTAAATGGCTGTTCTTGCCAAAGCCAACTCTCTTGCTTCTTCTAGCAAGTCCACATCATTTTCTCTGGCCTCTTTGACCTCTTGCTCAGTATAGAGCTGTACTCTTGGTGAATCATGGATGATGTCGGTTGGTATGACCGCTTCGCTCCATAAACCATGAAGAACGGAGTGTATCCGGTAGACCGGTTTGGGGTTGTTCTTATACTCCACAAAGACTGATGGTATCTCATCAAGCCAACACCCTGGTGATTTTTCCACTGCGTCAATGAGTCTGGGTTTGATACCGGATAGTACCAAAGCATTCATTCTTTCCACTTGGCCGTTGCCTTGTGGGTGTGCCACCGAGCACAAATCCAACCGGATATTCTTATCCTCGCAAAACCTTTTGAACTCACCTTGAGCAAAGTTGGTTCCATTGTCGTTGATAATGCTGTGCGGGTATCCATACCGCAAAATGACATCTTTCAAGAATTTCACAGCTGTATGCCCATCACACTTTGCGATAGGTTTTACTTCTAGCCATTTGGTGAACTTATCCACCATGACCAAGATGTGAGTCATGCTGCTCCTTGCAGTTTTGAATGGCCCAACCATGTCAAGGCACCAAACGGCGAATGGCCATGTTAACGGTATTGTCTTTAAACCGGATGCTGGGGTATGATTTTGCTTGGCGTACCTCTGGCAGCCGTTGCATTTTCTTACCAAATCCTCAGCGTTCTCCAAAGCAGTGGGCCAATAAAACCCATGCCGGAATACCTTTGCTACTAGCGCCCTTGACGAAGCATGGTGCCCACATTCTCCTTGATGAATTTCCTCAAGCATCTCCTTCCCTTCCTCCGGCTCCACACATCTTTGAAGGACACCGGTAACGCTTCTCTTGTACACCTCACCATTGATGAATGTGTAAGCTTTGGACCTTCTTTGTATCCTCCTTGACTCATTTTCATCAGCCGGCAAGGTGCCGTTGATTAGGAATTCCTTAATAGGTTTAACCCACGACGGTATCTCTCGAACCAAAAACACCGGTGCATCTATCTCCATGCTATCCACCAGCATCATTTCTTCCGGTATGGGTACAGCAGTCCCCGAGCTTACCGGAACAGTCCCCGAGTTTGCCGGAGCAGTCCCCGGGTTCCCTTCATCAATATCCATGGGTACCACGTGTGACTCCGGTACGAAAATCGATTCCGATTCCGGGCTTGGTTTGATCGATGGTACTCTTAAGTGAGCCAAAGCTATTCCGGGAGGAATTTCTTGCCTAGACGAGCCCAACTTAGACAAAGCATCCGCGGCTTCATTTTCCGCGCGTGGCACATGGTGAAACTCACAACCTTCGAAGAATCCGGCAATCTTTTGCACGTGAACCCGGTACGAGGCCATGTTGGCATCTTTTGCATCCCAATCTCCGGAACACTGCTGTACCACAAGATCTGAATCTCCATAGCAAATGATCCGGTGCGCACCGATTTCTTTTGCGACCTTAAGCCCATGGATCAAAGCTTCATATTCAGCGACATTGTTCGATGCCCTGAAATGTACTTGCAAAACATACCGGAGGTGGTCTCCTTTTGGTGAAGTAAGCACCACACCGGCACCTAGGCCCTCCTTGAGCTTGGATCCATCAAAGTGCATTTTCCAAGATTTCATCTTTCCGATCCGGCGGTTTGTATTGCATCTCCGCCCAATCAACAAGGAAATCAGCCAAAGCCTCGTGATTTTATAGCATCTCTTCTTTCATACACCGGCACGTATGGTGATATCTCGGATCGCCCATTTTGCAATCCGGCCGCTGGCGTCTTTGTTGCACATGATGTCGAGATGGGTGCTTCACTCACCACCTTCATAGGATGTTCCTCGAAGTAGTGCTTGAGCTTTGTGGCGGCCATAAACACGCCATAGGTCATTTTCTGGAAGTGCGGGTAGTTTTGCTTTGAGAGGGAGAGCACCTCGCTCAGGTAGTATACCGGCCTCTGGACGGTTTTTTCTTCCTCTTCTCTTTCTACTACCACAACAACACTCACGACCCGGTTAGTTGCTGCTATGTATAACAACATCGGTTCTCTTTCCAACGGCGAAGCCAATATTGGCGCGGTAGCTAACATCGTTTTCAGCTCCTTGAATGCTGCGTCTGCCTGAGGGGTCCGAGACGAACTTATCGGATTTTCTCATTAAGGCATACAACGGCAAGGCCTTTTCTCCTAACTCGCTTATGAACCGGCTTAGCGATGCTAAGCTTCCGGTAAACTTTTGTATGTCCTTCGGATCCTGCGGTATTGTCATTCTCTCAATTGCCCTAATCTTAACCGGATTGACCTCAATGCCTCGGCTTGAGACGAGGAAACCCAAGCAGCTTGCTTGGCAGGAACACCGAAGGTACATTTTGCCGGATTGAGTTTCATCCGGAACCTTCTTAGGTTATCAAACGTTTGCCGGATATCATCGATTAAGGTATCTTTTACCTTAGTTTTTATCACGATGTCATCCACATACACCTGCACATTCTTTCCGATTTGATCAAACAAGAATTTTTGCATACAGCGCTGGTACATTGCACCAGCGTTGCGCAAACCAAAAGGCATAGTGATATAGCAGTAAGCCCCGTGCGGGGTAATGAACGCAGTTTTTATTTGATCTTCCTTTTTCAAGGGAATCCGGTGGAAACCGGAATAGGCATCCGTGAAGGACAACAACTCACACCCGGCGGTTGAATCAATCACTTGATCGATTCGTGGCAAAGGGAAAGGATCTCTTGGGCAAGCCTTGTTCAGGTTGGTGTAGTCGATGCACATGCGCCACACCTTCGGAGCTTTTGCCTCCAGGTTCTCATCTTTCTTCTTTTCAACCATCACCGGATTGGCCAGCCACTCTGTGTGCGTGACCTCCACAATGAATTTGGCAACAAGCAGTTTGGTTACCTCTTCTCCTATGATCTTTCTTCTATCTTCAGCGAACCGGCGCAAGGGTTGTCGCACCGGCTTGGCGTCTTTCCGAACGTTCAAGGAGTGCTCAGCCAGCTCCCTTGGAACACCTACCAAATCTTCAGTTGACCAGGCAAAGATATTCCGATTCTCACGGAGGAAGCTGACGAGCGCACTTTCCTATGCTTGATCGAGGCCGGCACCGATACGAACGGTGCGCTCTGGGTAAGCCGGATCCAGCACAATGTCCTTTGTTTCATTTGTTGGCTTGAATGCCGGTGAGCCCAAGTTTCCGCTCATTGCCGCTAAGCTCAACCGTGAGGATCGAGCCGGCCACAACAGCTGTTTGCATCCTTTTCTTTTCCTCTGCGATCACCAGCGATTCCGCTAGGTTCGATCCGGCAGACGCTGTTTCCAGCGAGATCTTGTAGTTTCCCACCACAGTCAGAGGTCCACGAGGTGCCGGCATCTTCATCTTGAGATACGCCGTGTGGGTCGAGGCCATGAAGGCCGCCAGCGCCGGTCTCCCCAGCAAAGCATGGTACGGACTATCTAAGTCCACCACCTCAAACTCCAGGTTCTCAACCCGGCAATTGTCACGTCCTCCAAACGACACATCCACTCGAACTTTTCCTATCGGGGCACAGGACAAGCCAGGAACGATCCCGTGGAACGTTGTGCGCGTTGGCTGAAGCATGTTTTCTGTTATGCCCAGCGTATGCATGGTGTGCTTGTACATGATGTTGATGCTCGCTGCCATTGTCTATCAGCACCTTGCTGAACTTCACTCGAGTTTGCGGCCCTTTCATGATTGGGTCCACAACAAGAGCATATCCGACCGGATTCGGCATGATTTTGGGGTGATCCTTGATCGACCAAGCAATTTCCTGGTTGGACCACTGCATGTATTTGGGCACCGCCGCATCACTGCATTTACTTCCATGGAGCGGCGATGCATACTTTGCCTATCTGTCGGCCCAGTGACAAAAACAACACAGCACAGATGCGGGTCTTCGTAAACATTCCGGCCTAAAGGTGCCGGTGGAGGTGGTTGGTTATCATCTTGCTCCACCCGGTTAACCTGCTGGTACTGCTGCCGGTTTGGCTGCACCGGTAAAGCGTTTGGCCCGGTAAGCGGCGGTGGTGGCGGTAGCTGTTGCTGCCGCGGCATGTCTTGCGGTGGCTGTGCATCTTTTACCGTTCCCTTTTGCATCAAGTACTTTGTCCAGGTACAATCCTTCGTCAGGTGGTTTGACGGATGTGCCGGATTTGGTGTGTGCCACCGGCAAGGTTGATCCATGGCAGCTTCCATAGTGTATTTTGCGGGTTCTTGCCAGTTTCTTTTCTGGACCCAGGGTTTCTTTTCCACCCATTGTTTCTTAGGACCCGCCCACGGCTGCGATCCGGTTCTTTGCCTCCGATCGCCGCCGGCCTCGGAGTTTTCCCGCACAGCAGCAACTTGCTCGCGGACCGTACCTTCGATCCGGAAAATCTTCTCTTCTTTTGTTATTCCGGTTATCCCGGTGTTGCTCTTGGCGTAGCTGTTCCGGTTCAGGTTGCACTCGCCGGCTGCGTTGGGTCTCCCAACGCATAGTTATCCGCCACACGTATCATCTCTCGCCAACGTTGTCGGCATGTTCCGCCGCAGCTTTTGCCACAACGGCGAACCTCTTTTGCACCCACTGCTAAACCAAGCAATGGCCCGTGCCTCGATTACCCCTTCACAAGAGTTCCTTGTGGTGTTCCACCGGGCCGGATAATCCCGGTACTGTTTCGTTCGGGCGTTGCACACACGGAGCAAGTTCGCTGCGGCCTCGTTCGGCCTCCGATAGGTGCCGCTGAAATTGCTCACAAAAGCCTCCTCAAAATCCAGCCAGCCATTTATGCTTCCTGCCGGCAAGTTGTTTAGCCGGATTCTTGCCGGTCCAACCAGAAACGATGGTATGATCCTCACGGCCCAACGCCGGTTTCCTCCTCCTGCTACGGTTCCTCCACCGCCTGCGACGTATACCGCGGTCACATAATCCGCGAACCAATCTTCCGGCTTCGTAGTGCCATCGTATGTTTTTGTGTCACGGGGCAACGTGAAGTTGCGAACTGGTGGTTTTTCTCTCATGATTCTTGGGCCAAAGCACTTTGGACCTGGAGGACCTTCCTCCTCGATCATTTCCGACAAGTACACTCTATCCCGACGGTGCCTCGCATCCCGTTCCGGTAAGTATCTCTCTCCCAAGCGTTCCCCCAACGGGTTCCGGTATGCTGCCGGTCTTGTAGAATCGGCTTCATCGTAACGTTCTGGTGCCGCGGCCCTTGCCTGCCGGTATCTTGGTGGAGGCATCTCCTCCTCATCATCATCGTACGCTGCCCTAGCAGCCGGATAATTTTGCCCGGTTTCATGTCTACCGGCATGATTGTTTCCGGCATAGCCTTCCTTGGCGTAGCCTCGCTCTGCCCCTTGGCTTTTTCTACCGGCATCGTGTTGCCCGGCTTTTTGTTTACCGGCAAGGACCGGATCATACACAGATCATCTGCCGTGCGTTCACTTCTTTTTCTTTTCTTCCGTCCGGATGGGGGACGAGGCCTGCCCATGGGACTTGCTTCCGGCATTCTTTGTTGAACGCGCGGATTTCGAGGCTATAGCCTTGTTCAGCTTAGCCAGCTGCTCGGCGTTCTGCTGCTCTACGGTATCTAGCAGCCTCTCGACACGCTCCCGTTGCTTTGCCGAGCCTCTCCGGTAAGCGAGTCACACGGATCTACTGCAGCTTTAGCAGCTTTTATGGTTTTATCCGGACTGCTGTACTTAGGTTTCTCTACAATGCTAACAGATGCAGAGGTACTCTTGCCGGTAAGAATTTCCTTACGCAAATCCTGATCTAGATTGCGAGCCTTAAGCCGGTTTTCCGGTATCCTAGCAGCATGAGCGCTAACAGAAGCAAAGCCATGGGCAGCGTTATACTCACGTACGGTTAGGTTCAGCTCGCGCTGCGCCTTGACGACGTCTTTGCCGCTCTCGAGTATTTTCAGGCGCTGCGCCTCCAGCTCCGCCTGAGCCGCTGCCGGGTCGATGTTCTGCGCGATGGGGGTCGCCAGCGCGTTCATCGCCGCTTGGAGAGGTGTTGCCGGTGGTGCGGAAGACGCTCCCGCTGCGCCTGCGTCGCGCTCCAGCGGAGGCTTAGCCGCACGGGTCGAAACCGCGCGACCAGCACCTTCAGCCGCAACCTCCTTTCCTGCACCAGCCACACCGGTCATCATTACCTCGACGCTGCCGGCGGCGCGGCCAGCACAAAGCCATCTGGGCGGGTCCGGTGCCACCAGCACCGGCGAGAGGCGCTGGCGCACAGGGACGGTGCCGAAGTAGACGCGGTGGCTGCCGAACTCGATGATGCGGCCGTTCTTGGGGAAGATGCCGCCGTTGGCGAAGCAGCCCGCGTTGTCGTTGATGAAGTCGATGGAGTAGAAACTCTGGACGAGCGCAGACACTGTCCGCTCGCCGGCGAACTCGAGGAGGCCCGCCCGAATGTGTACTCCAGCATGCGCCACTTCATGCCCCACGGTGGGCGCCAACTGTCGTCGTGGTGAACGAGCAGATGCCATAGGATGGCTTAAGTTGGGGCCGAATGGACGTATGAGGATTCGGGGGAGGGTTTGCGATTAGATGGGAAGAACTTCCGGATGCTTTCCTCAAGAACACAACCAAAGGCCGGTACACAAGAAGAGAGACAAGAGGAAGGACTCTTTACTAGATCGCTAGCTTCATTGATCTCAACATGCTTACAAGTTCTTGTTCACTGATCTCTCTGTGGTCTCGCGCCTGTAGGAGGCAGTACCCCCTCTCCTTATATAGGGGAGAGGGTGGCTTACACCGGAAGAAACCCTAATGGCATCTTTGACTAGACAAACTACTTTACAAAGCTACTTTAATCATAGATGACACCGGAGTCCTCTTTAATCAGGGGCGCTGACGTCCTCCGGCTTCTTTGACCGTCACCCTTCTCTTTATCGTCAGCCCTTCGTCTAAAGTTACTTTGCTTAGCTCATCTTTGTCTTCTAGCTCTGGAGAGAATCTTTGACCAGTCCTGCCGACAGGCTCTCCTTTCCGGTATCTTCTTTACCGGGTTCCGGCATACCCCCTTGGGGATACCGGCCTAGCTTTGCTTTCCCAAATTCCTACCAGGCTTCCGGTAAGAACATTAAACCGGTATCTTGATGGCTCAAACCATCCGGTTTGGCATGCCTTTGGCATACCGGGGGTTATCCCCCCAACATTGGCAGCACGAACTTTCCTTCTTTGGCACTCTTCTATATGATTGATACACCTCTCCATGGTGTATTCTCGAAAAACTTGTAGGATTTGTCTGTAGGCATTTCTTGAAAAATATATTGGCTTTAAGGCTCCAAAATAAGAAGAGAGTGAAGAATATCAATGATGACCAAGGTGTTATTCAAGGAGTGATCCAAAGATTGCTCATGAGAGATTTGATCCTATGTTAAGGATGTCTTGAAGAAGATGGATGATATCTAATGTGTATACCTTCAATACATCAACATAATGAAGAAACAAGAAATGATGTGCAAGTTCAAGATGAGCCTTCTCGAGGATATCATATGCTTGAAGCTTGCCGTCCATGTGGTGATCATGAATGTGTGAAGATATTCCTAAAGAGAGTCTCTCCCATAATGGAGTATGGGGTAGAAATCCGTAAGACTTCGTCACCAAGCAAGCATAATCAAGAAAGACGTTCCATCTTGAAGTGGACAAGATTGTCATCATCAATATGTATATATATGTGCAAGGCAAAGTTTTGGTCTTAATAGGTGCTCTCTTTTACCATTCTGATGTTGTTACTTGGGAGACCGGGTTTAGGATTGATAGTCGTACTATCAAGATGTGGGCTTTTGAGTGAGTAACTTGATCGTATTGTTCGAAAGAGAGCTCAAGCCTTTGCATAATTAGCATCATACTTTTTGGTTGTTATTTGGTTCATATTCATGTGATGATTTAGAGCTTGTTCTTCTCATGACAAGCTGTCGTGTCCCAGGGACTGCGAACATTGGGAGCTCTCACCCCTATTTTGGTTCAGCGGGAGGGCGTTGGGCGAAGCACATAGGATCAAGCACAACAGCACAATTTTTTACCCAGATTCAGGGCGCACGAATGCTAAAACCCCTACGTCATGCATGTCTGCTTCTTCATTGATGATGATGAACAGCTTACACGGGGAGCTCAACTCCCTCTTCCTACGCCTCCAGAATAGCACACCCTTTCCCCTCCTCCTCCTCCTCCGCTGACTCCCTTTTATATCTCAAGGGAGACGAGCTACAAGAAGTTGCGCATGCCCTATAGGTGGCAGTCGCTACCACACTAGCGAGAAAACACGAGGCTCTAGTCCACGTGGTCCTGGTCTGTTGCGGATGGCTAGGTCTTGAGTCGTCTTGTCGGCTTGTGTTGCCTTCTGAAAAGCTTCTAGTTGGAATAACCCGCCGCAGCGTCGTTGTATGGATTGGAGGGGCGGCAACCCAGGTGGCTGGCATGCACCTACGTAAAAAGGTGAGTCATGCAGGAAATCATCTATCGCACCCCCACCCTTTTGGAAATATAAGGCGTGTTTGACTTTTAACGTTCACTTGTAAGCCTAAAAAGTCAGCAAAGGGATATATCAGATAAATTAGTTTTAAAGATAAATCCAATACGGTTATTTTTACCTCTTTAATTCATATACTTCGGCATATAGTCAAGTTTAGAAACATTGAGTGCATACGCAATGTTGGATCTTACTGTCAAGCAAGTATAATATATGTTCGTATTGTCATATCATGTCAAAATGACATGAAGAGCAAGTTTGCCGCTATAAATATCCTAAAGATGTACTGCTATATAACATGGTTTTCTTAATTCTTAGCCGTCTGCTCTGCAAAAAAAAAAAAAAACTTAGTCGTCTGAAAATGTTTAATTCCGTGACGTCCTTGTACATGCTGTCACATGTGTCTCGATGCATGCACGGACGAGTTAACTCTCGTATACTCCAGGTAGGACAGTGACCTCCAGGTTAAGGTCACCTGATGACTGAAAGCACCAAGACCAAGAGGGAGACGTGTTCCAAATAGTACTGTACTAAGATGTTTAGGGGATCTCCAACAGGACGATGCATTTCGAACACTGAAATTGTCCGCGGACATCCTTTTTCATCGCCTGACGGACGCGAAAATGACCGCGAGGCGCGCTTGTCCGTTTGCGTCGGGAGCCACCCCCAGCGGTCCGACGTATTTTGGACATCCCAGTGTAATGTTTCCTTGCTC
>NC_061510.1:258725926-258797284 GCF_022539505.1 Lolium rigidum
CCCTCTTCCTCAGCACCCTCAGCACCGGCGCCGTCGAACTCGAGCGGCCCCCTTCGGCCAGTGAAAGAGTCACCGTCCGCACCGGGTCCTGGCTCGCGCTGCTCGTACGCCGGGGAGTAGAGGTTGTTGGGGTTGAAGCCGCCATGCGGCAGCGCATCCTGGTAGTGGGGCGACAAGTTAGGCGTCACACACCCGGGAGTGCCGGAGGGGCCGTCGTTGTAGAAGGCGGATGACGACGGAGAGAAGACTCCCGGAACGTACACCGGCACGTTCGTACTATATGGGCTCGCGTTGGTGGCGGCGATACACCCAGCCATTATGTGTTGGTGCTGGCGCGCCGCCATAGCCTTCTTCTCCTGCTCCGTCGCCCTCCGTCCTTTCCGCTCCGCCGTCGACATCTTCCGGCGCAGACAGTCTTGATGCCACTGATCATCGGTCCATCCTTCCGGCTTCTTCTTCGGGGCCGGCGGCTTCGCGAACAGCGCTTTCACCCCTTTCGTCGCATTGCCCGGCGGCTTCTTGGCCGCTTTCTTGGCCATATTTTTGGGGGCTATCGGCGGCGCCATGGAATGGGGAGAGGGTAGCGGCGGCGGGTGGACAGCGGGAGGGAGAAACAAATCGGCGGGATAGGAGAAATGAATCGGCGGCGGGATATGTGTTGGGAGGCCAGAAATGCGCGGCGGGATAGGCGCGATATGGCGGGAGGGGCGGGATTTGGCGGGAATGGGAGACGATTTTTCACTGAGCCGCTGACTAGTCGGCCCCGCGTCGGTTCGCCTCGCTTTTCGTTGTGTCCGGCGGCCCCGGTGCGTCCCCTGTGGGACGGGGACGGGCTCGGGGCGCCGGACACCGTATCGGGCCGCGCCGGACAAAAATGGGCTTTGGGGGACGCGGCTGGAACGCATTTTTTGTCTGGCGCGCCCCAAATCCCTTTGGGGGACGCTTTGGGGGACGCGGCTGGAGATGCTCTAACCCCGGTCTTGGTCGAGACTCGAGACTCCCTCTCGGGCTGTATTGGGAAAACAAATTTGCTGTTCAGTAAAACATCCGTGTTATCAAAATTCGAGCAACTTTTGAATTGTCACAACTCAAACGTTTGCGTTCAAGACCGGGCGTGCGAAAGAGCATCCAGATGATTCGTTTGGGGTTTGAGGCGTGGTAAAACATCAGACTTAATTGTTCCGCGGTGAGGCTTCAGCTTTCTGCCACTCCTACTTTTAGTGTTGGGAGAGTAGTCCTAGGGGAGGAGCTGCCACCTCTTATTGATCTTGCTGACAATGTTTTTGCCATTTTGACGGTGTTGTAAAACTGGTCTCTTGGCCTTTCTTCTATGGTATGTCCGTATGTGATACATTTCAGAGTGTATTCTAGAAAAGAAAAGGCTTCGCGTTCAACCCGGGGCACTCCAGCACCAGCTCGAGGTTCTCCCGATGTGGATTAGGCATGGTTAACCAGTGTTGGTCCTTTGATTTCGTAAGATAGAAAAAGTGTAGAAGTAGGTGAAGTATATGATTGAAATGTCATGTCTATTCAAATTTCATGGATGGAGAGAATCCCTTTAATTATGGTAAACGGTTTTTCCATGAGATCTAACCTAATGTTATTTTACTATACAATTTACACTACATGATTTATATTGAATTATTTTCTATGAGATATAACATTCCCACCGTTCATAAAAAGATGTCTCTACTTTGTGTAAATTTACATGTTTCAACACTGATACATCTAGATACACTTTTTTTGTGTGACAAAAACAGCTGCTTCCGAGAAGGAAGATAGAGATAGAGCAATTTGGGTCAAGGAAAACGTCCGACCGAAAACTTAACCAAAAGAGTTAGCCACTCCCTAGCACAGCATTCAAATCCCAACTCGTGCTGAAGAGAAACTACAGAGATTATGCCAGTGTGACAATCCTAACACAATGTGTGTAGTGTGACATGACCTTTCTCTCTATTTATAAAGTGCACAGCCAGCGACGGTGCACGTACTATTGTTTCTCATCCATCCACTGCATCCAAACCGACAAGACCGGTCGACTTGTCTCGACACGTCAACCATCAATGGAGGGGGGCATGGAGGGTCACGTAGGACACCTGTGTATCCCACGAATTAGTTACAGTAATTATATGTCCTTGAATATGCATAATTGCTCTGCACTGTTTGGCCAATCTATGGTCTCTCACTCTCTCCGTTGTTCAATCCACGTCGTCGCCTTCCTCGAATTTGTATATCTCCATTCACTGGCGGATCTATGGCTACACAAGGGGTGCACTACCCCACACAGGAATTTTTCTTTGTAAAATCTTATTTTCTCACCATATATACATCCTCTAAAATACAGTTTATCTACTGAGGCACTCCCTATGCACACTCTTTCTAAATTCTCCAGCTTCGCCACTGTCTCCATCTTTTGTGTGCATGTGTGGATGCTTAGAGCATCTCCAGCCGCGTCCCCCAAAGCATCCCCCAAAGGGATTTGGGGCGCGCTGGACAAAAAATGCGTTTCAGCCGCGTCCCCCAAAGCCCATTTTTGTCCGGCGCGTCCCGATACGGTGTCCGGCGCCCCGAGCCCGTCCCCGTCCCACAGGGGACGCACCGGGGACGCCGGACACAACGAAAAGCGAGGTGGCTCCCACATGTCGGCGACTATTTGCATAAACCGTTGGTTCGCGTCTCTTTTCTCGTCGCTCCTTCATTCCCGCGCCTCCCACCCCACCGCCGCCGCTGGATTTCCCGGCCGGTTGGGCGTCTGATCTCTGCTGAGAGTCGGAACCGTTGTCGCGGCTGGGGCTCCCGCCGGTCGTGCCGCCGCCGGCCGCGTCCCGTAACGCGCCGTCAAATCCGCCCCACCTCCGCGCACGTAAGGTGCTCGACGACTTGCCAGGTAGGCGCGATTGGCCGCTGTTTGTTGCGTCGTCTGCCTCGACGCAAATTTAACCATTGATTTTGCTTCAGCCATGGGCAACGATGATGAGATGGTTGCCCTGCTGCTGGAGGACGAGCAAGCCTTCGACGACGACCTGCGGGAGCATTTGCTGATCATCGCGTCCCTCCAGGAATTGCTCGACGCTGAGGCGGAGAAGAGGAAGAGGCCGCGCCGCGGAGGATCAAGGCCGGGGAGAAGGAAGTCGAAGCCCCGACAGAGGATGGAGGGGCATGCCATGCTGCACAACGACTACTTCGCCGACGACGCAACACATGCCGACAATTTTCGGTGCCGGTACAGGATGAGCAGGGGGCTGTTCATGAATATCCTCCACGGCGTTCGAGAGTTCGACCCCTACTTCAAGCTCAAGCTCGACGCTGTAGGCGTTCTCGGGTTCTCGTCGATTCAGAAGTGCACCGCCGCCATGAGGATGCTTGCATACGAGCACCTGCCGATACACAGGACGACTACCTTCGCATGAGTGAGTCTACTGCCATTGAGTGCATGTACAAGTTTTGCCGAGCTGTGGTGGGAAAGTTTGGCAAATACTATTTGAGAGGGCCAACTGAGGAAGAGACTGCAAGGATCATGGCACAAAATGCTGCCAGAGGATTTCCTGGAATGCTTGGAAGCATCGATTGCATGCACTGGCATGGAAGAACTTCCCGTTTGCTTAGCAAGGTATATACAAAGGCCGTCATGGATATTGCAGTGTGGTGCTTAAAGCTGTGGCAGATTATGACCTGTGGATTTGGCATTCTTTCTTTGGCATGGCGGGATCACACAATGACATCAACGTGTTGCAGCAGTCTCCGGTGTTCAGCAGACTAGTGGAAGGGCATGCTCCACCATGCAACTATGAGATCAATGGCCACGAATATACAAAAGGCTATTATCTAGCCGATGGTATATATCCAAAATGGGCCACTTTTGTCAAAACAATCTCGAATCCATCAGGTCTGAAGAATTCTCACTTTGCTACGCGACAGAGGCTTGCCAGGAAGGATGTCGAGCGGGCATTTGGTGTGCTTCAAGCACAATTTGCCATTGTCCGGTACCCTGCTCTAAGCTGGTCTCACGACCAAATGTGGGAGGTGATGCAGGCTTGTGTGATCATGCACAACATGATCAACGAGGATGACCGCAAGAATCATGCTAGGTCACATGTTGGTCCCTATGACTGTCAAGGCCCTCTTGCGGAGGTTGATCATGAGTTGCCTGCAGATTTTGCTGATTTTCTCGCCATGCACGCAGAGATCTGTGACAATAATGTGCATGAGCAACTTCAAGCTGATCTCGTTGAGCATTTGTGGAGGATCAATGGAAATACCGTGACACCTTGATGTAGCATCTACCCCTATTTATTATATTTGTTTACTTGTTTTATTATTTGTTGTAATTTAATTTGAAAACAATCCTCGCAAACATTTTTATTCATATGCTATATTTGATAAATGGTTCTGTGTTAAAAAAAATAATTTAAATGTTTGGGGGCGGCGTTTGGGGGACGCGGCTGGGGAGCGACGTCCCCCAAAGGCAGCACGAACAAAACACATCCCCAAACGCTCAATCCGGCGCGGTTTAGGGGACGCTTTGGGGGACGCGGCTGGAGATGCTCTTATAAATCGGTTTCGAGACGGTGTTAGTTTTTTCACAATGGATTGATTCTTAACGCCTTATCATAGGCAGCGGTATATCTTAAGATGCAACCACTTCAATGCGTTGTCTTTTAAAGTTATATCTATATTTAATAATTTTTATGACATGCCTACATGTGATTGACCTATTAATGCATTTTACCTATAGTTCTGTGCATGTGTTGTTTCTTTGTAGTACAAGATAGAACACCACCGTCTTTCCTCATTAACTAGAGTCTCATATCAGCATTTTGCTTAGGATGCCACGCTAAAAACCCTCCATTATGAAAAGACCTTGTACAGTCTCAGAGCAAGTTCGATAGTATAGTTGATTGTTGGATATAAGTGAGATGTCATGTTATCTAAAGCCAACTTATAGCCAGTATGTACAATAGTTAACTACAGAGATGTATTAATTTATCAATACATGATTTACCTTTCGCTCTCACAAAATTTATAAGAGCACGTGCTAGAGCTGGCACTTACATAAGAGCCCACTTACATTCTCTCACCTCCAACTAAGTATAAATATAATATTCAAATTCATATATCCTGCTAACCAAGCCTTATTGTACTTGTTCTGAATGCATCCCAGCAGCTGTCTTCGGTGTTTCATGTTTTGGTTTACAAGCTGCTCTAATTCAAACAACATAAAATTGAACACCCCAATTCAATTCAGCCTCTGGTTCAGCTAGTACTAGTACACCTATAATTCTATTCTAGGGAAGGACTCTTCCGTTTGGCTATCATATTAATTAAGTTCTAATGAAAATAAAAATTGTTGAGAGAAGATATATGGTAAATGGATAAAATAACATTCTCTTATATTTAGAGATCGTCCCTTAATAAAAAAAAAGGTACCATTATCTTTCTTCGTTCTCTATCTTCATTCTTCATCTTCCAACTAAGAAAAATCTGAGGCTGACGTCACCCCATTTTATATGCTCTTAGGGATTGCAAGGTTCGCCTCATTATAGTTGGCGGTTGTATAGATATCTTTTCATTTTTTGTCCTTAATTTCCTAGAGTAATTAATGTGGTTTTCTCTCTCCCCCAATGCATGTGGTTTTGTTGATGACGTGACGATCCGGTGAACCTCTGACGTCGGGCTTGTGCTCTCTGGGTGGTGTTGGTCTACCCATCGGCATGTTGACCTTGTCGGTAGTTTTTTGTCTTTTGTGCACTATATGCACGTTGTTCCCGCCCACGGGCATATGCGGGCGAAGCCATTAGCTCCTACCAGCAACTCTAGCATGACCTTAGCACAGACTGGGGTGTGTCCTCGCTGATTCGGCATCTCCCCCAAATCTCATAGTACGCTAGCATGTGGATACTATGGTGACTTCTACGGGGAATGTCCCTCTATAGGTCTGTGACGACTCAAGCACTGCTTTTCAACCTTCGTTCTCTCCTCATTGATGCAATGTTGACAAAAAACAGACGGTGAAAATGTAGAAGGTTTGCTATAGGACTTGAATGTATTTCTAAGTTTTATCATGGTATTTTCCTGTAATTGTGAGCACCATTGTCCTAGGTCTAGATGTGTGTTTTGTTGTGGTTTTACTTGATTAATATAGTCCATATGTTAGCCATAAGAAAAAATATGCCCCTCCTTTTTTCTCTCTCTCCTCCCATGCACATGGTTTCATCTCCCAACTATTGACACATTCAGTAATTAAGTGAGAAGTAATTAATCTCGTTGGTTCGAGGAATTAGCCCTAGGGCCTTATAATCCCTAACTAAGGGAGTAATAATTTCTTGTGGTTTCCATTGAAAGGATTTTTTGCGGTGAGCCAAAGGTACAAAATATCACTTTTCTCTCCTCCTTTCTCCAAACCGTTCGTCAACTTTCCCCCGTTCACCTTTGGTTGCTCCAGCGGCAAGGAGTAGGGGATGCTAGATTCATATTTATTTGTTTATCTTCTTTGTTTGGTCATGTATGGCTTGTTTTAGATTCTTACTTCAGAATAAACAAGTTTTGGGCCTTCTCTGTCTCCACTTCACATGTCTACTTTTCTCCAAGATGACCGAAGCTATGTTGAACGAAGGGGAATCTTGGTGTTATATTTTTTACCTCATGTTATCCATAATTTAGCATCACTCTGGATGAGAGGTATATATTTCTCGGTATTGTGGAGGTGGACTGGAATAGAGGAGACCACGCCTAGGGCTTCCCACAAACACAAGAGTGACAAGTAGCTCGATGAATTCAAGGAAGAATCACTTTTGGCATGGTGGAATCATAGATCGAAACCTCCTATTTATTTTCCCCGAAAAATTGAGTTTATTCGGAGATAATGGAAGATCTTCAAGCTTTTGGGGATCAACAACGGGGGGGGGGAGAGTGAGGTATATATTACTAATGTGACCTAGTCAACATAGAACATACCACAACACAAATAAGGGCTGGATTTTATATGATCCACTCGAAATACAACTGATATGTGCATTTATGGATTTTGTGCATGAGGGCCTATAAAATTATGGGATAGGTACTAGATGAATTTCGGGTTGGGTGCCAGTTACATTTTAGACCAGTGGATCCGTCAAGAAGCCGCACAGAGCTCGGCCAGTGGTTTATAATTTGGTATAGAATCGAGGACTTGGGGTTCAATGTTAGGCTCACATAAAATACACAACAGGTAACTTTTTAGTCAACCTTTTGCTCCCTCCCATTTTTGTGGAGTACTAGCTTGTGGATGGGGTGAGTGTATGTAATCTATCTAGTATAGGTTAGGATCGCCATCCAGTTCGTGAAGAGTACACCCCTAACTGCAGCATACCTATGATAAAAGAAAGATTAAATAGTACAAGAATTTCAAGCTTACTGGCACTTTTGCACGTTTTGAATTTAGACGCCCCTTTTTGCTATTCCATTGCTTTGGATGCAAATAAAACCCGAGCATTCACTGTAAGTAACATTAGTCCCATAATTCTAGTGTCATTTTCACTAAAAACCGCCTAAGAACAGGATGTCCTTTAAGTTAGTTCATGTGTTCACCAGACTCGTTCCACTAGGGGCTTAGCTAGGTACATGTGCACAAAATATTTCCAAATATGTTCACTAAGATCCTAAACATGAAGTTTGTTATCTAAGCATTTCACCCCAAGCTTAAGTTGGCCAAGAAATGTGAGGAATATAGCGGCTCATACTCGCAAAATCAAGTAAGGAAAACCTAGGTTCTCTAGAGATATGGTCTCTGGCGGTACGTATCGGTAGTTGCTCAACTGCTTTCTCAACTCTGTGGCAAATGAGATCTAGATGCAATTAGCTAGCTTCACAACACTGGCATAAGTATAGAAATACTCGCCAATGCATAGGACGGAGGCCAATCTCCCTACAATAGCATAGTTCTGCAAGATGAAATTAATCAGCAATAGAATCTCATATGCCAGAATACCACTCAAAAAAGAAGAGATGTTTTCTTATGTCCTTGTGGTTCTCTCCATGGACTATACAAAATTGGTGGTCACTATAAGCGTGATGAATGACCATTCTACCTCCCTCAGCAATCTCTACTCTAAAATGGTGGATTTTGAGATTTGCATGGACAAGCTTCAATTTCGCTTTGCGTGAACTAGATGGTTTCAATCAACATGGTCGTGGGAACCCTCATGTAAAAGGGAAGGGAACCGGGGATAACACTTGTGGAGGCTGGCTCTCCTACACGAATGGCCAAAAAAAAAAAAACTCCTAGACTGATGTGCCAACTTTGCTAAAAGCAGGGTAATGTCTTTCTTTTTTTGCCGTTGGTACAGGTTTGATCCTAAAATCTATATATAAGAAAGATTGGAAGGAGTAACCAAAAACTCCTTTTAGGAAGTTTATACAAACTAGTATACGGACATGGGTGCTACTGATCACATCACCTGTGAGTTCAAGAAACTAAACATTGTTGACAAGTATATTGGACATGATCAAGGGTGAAAAATCATCAAATCGGTCATTCAGTTGTTCATACCCCAAATTGTATCCTTGAGTTGGAAATTAATTGGATATTTCTAATGCCAAAAGAAGCCTTTTTTCATACGAGAACAATACTTCGTGGTTGATATAAAAGAGGCCATTATCCCCTAGTTTATGAAGCTCCCAATTCTGACAAGCAATCTTTCAGTGTGGTCAAGCCATCTTCTACATGGCGGAATAGTTAGGTTCTCCAAGTTGCCGACTACCGTATTCCAAATCTAACTAGTTTGTCAATTGTGCCGTTAGAGCTCACTTTTTGTGATGCTTGGAGTCATGGTACAAATGGTTTGTAATAGCCTAGTTTGGAAGACCTTGTGCTGAGCGCAGTGCTTTTTGGTAGCATTAGCCTCCAGACCAAAAACGTTTATGGCTGAAGTTTTCGCTTTCGTTCATGGATGTTGCTACGATGCTAAGTTTCGTTTCTGTGAAAATGGAGCTGAGGAGCTCTCCATGTTGATCTAAAAAATATTACACGATTACATAAGACAAAATTTGCTTTCGGGACGGGTGTGGAAAACGTCATGAATAGGACTCGAGAGCCGTTTGTGACAAGGCTGACCACAGGGGGTGCATGCGCATCCTGCAGATTTGCGATATGGCAGGAGATCCTGTTGCCGGCGAAGTCAGGTGGAGTTGACACTGCTGGGACGATCGACGTGCAAACACAAGTGTCGACGATTAATGACGCCATGTGGTGCGTCATCCATTCGGCCCATGTATGTAGATTTTTATCTTTGCGTGGCAATGGAGAGTAGTTAGCTAGGACACCTAGCAATTAAGTCCCTGCTACTTGCCCTAGTAAAGAGATGTCAAGTGTTGTCGTGTGATCGTGTCATGTGGACGAAAAGATTTGGATAATGACGTACAGATCATGTCTTGTCTCTTTTCCCCAATTTTCTTTTTGGAAAGATCTGTACTAAGTATTGGGATATCTTTTATAAAAGCTTGTTGGGATATCTGATGGTCTAGTATAGTCTAGCTAGGTTAGCCTAGGCTTAGTGTTTCTGGCCCCAAATGGCACTGTTAAATTTTAGATGTAGGAATTAATGATGGATGTATGGATTGAATCATCGAAATGACACTAGTTCTTGATCTATGGATAGCTAGCCACTAGACGAAAACACTAGTATGCTATATATAATATTCTTAACCTGAAAACGGCCTCTTGAGACGAGAGCGACGGGGCAACCACCAGATCGAGCACCGGCATGAGTCGAGTCACCTCTCAGCTCAATGCAGTGCACCGGCCTTTCTATACCTGACCTGACAGCACCCGCCTGTTTTAAATTCCTTTATTCCTTTCAGCTTACGAAAACCTAAATTCTTTTTGGACGGCAAAATTAACCAAGACTATCTGTAATTTTGAAGTTAATTCTACTTGCAAATCATCTAGTACTAGTAAAAGCATTGTCCACCAAGTCTACGCACAGTCGAGTTAGTTAACCAAGGATGGAAAGGTTAAGGAATTCAGAAAGGAAAGAAAACAACTGCACATGTCCATGTCCGTCAGATAAAACATTCGAAAGTTTCGACCTGTCCAAGCGTAAGGCTTTCTATCAATAATAACGACTTGTATTTTGAGACGCAACAGTTTGCTTCGTCAATCACCTGAGTACACTAATTGACTCATCACATCAGTTTTGTAACTGAACTCATCACTGAACTGCACGAACATGCCAGCCCCGTTAGGAACACAGTAGATTCTCTGTTCCTGGGGAGACCGACGCGCTACATGCCATTAAAATTCATGTGTTACAAACAGCGAAGAACAATTTCAGACGTCTCACGATGAAATGTATGCTCCTGGGATCTGGGCTAATACTTCTCTCCCAGGCGCGAAATAGTTCACCGTTGTTGTCTTGTTACAACTGTATGTCTGTATTCCCTTTTTATCACTTGCTAGTTGCTACAACAGTATGCTGATACAGCTGCGTTAGCTGAGTTCATGTGGACGACTGACAAAATGGTGATTTCTAAGTAGTGAGTTTAGCTGATATTTGGTAGTTTGTGAATAGACAAGATTGTTTGAGACCATGGATTGTTCAGATATGTCTAGATACGTTCGATTCAGAAAAAGCTAAAACATCTTATAATTCGAAACGGCTGATAGTTCTGTAGGCTTTAGGAGTGTTGTTCAAGTTCTGTGATGCCATGATTTTGGATGGTTCATGATATCTTTTTACTGAAAGGTGCTACGTTCCTCAAGTGTGCTGTGTACATATCAAACACGTGAATTTTACCTATGAGATCTCTCGCTAGGGTTTCTTACTCGCGCTGATCCCATCGGCGTCGAGACCATATCCGACCACCTTTGGCCCTGATTCTTCCCGTATCCTTCCTTCGGGCTGATCAAGGGGCAACCTCTGCGTTGCTGCCCAGCCTTGGGGTGGTACGGGAGTCCTAGGGTCTAGGAGGCTGTCGCTCTGTTTTCTCGGTTTCTCGTGTAAGTTCTCACAGATGGAGCCAAGTTCTTCAGCCCCAACTGGTTCTGGGAAGGATGATCTGGAGGAGATGATGAAGAGGCTGGGGCTCCGTGAAGAGGACTTAGATGATGTGGTGTACGAGGATGAAGCTCCGCCGCCGAAGGAGGCGACAAGATGGCTAGCCATTGCTAGGGTTTGTACTGATCGTGAGTTCAGCGATTTCTGGTTCTTCAAGAATATGAGGACTGCATGGGATCTGGCGCAAGAGGTTAAATTTCGGTCGCTCGATAGCAATCTATATGCAATGCAATTCTCGTGCCTGGGCGATTGGGACAAGGTAATGGAGGGGAGGTCCATGGACCTTTCGAGGGCATCCTGTGTTAATGGCGGCATATGATGGCTTTACTAAACCCTCTGAAATAGAGTTGAATACTTTCAAGATCTGGATTCAAATCCATGATCTACCGGATGGTTTTAAAACTATGGTTGGGGCCTTGGCATCAAAGGTTGGAGAAGTGTTGACTACTGAGCCACTGGCTAATGATTTTTCTGGAAATTTTTTCAGAGTGAGGGTTCTCTGTGATGTTAGGAAACCGCTGAAAAATTGTGTATCCATGGTCAGAGAAAAGAAACGTCAATTGTTCCTGGTTAAATATGAACGGTTACCTGACTGGTGTGCGGTTTGTGGGATGATAGGCCACTTGTATACGGAACATGGCGATGGTATTCACCCGCCAGAAGCTCTAGTGTTCAAGGACCTGAAAGTCACTTGGGCTAGCCGTACTGCTGGGCGTGGAAGAGGACGTGGAAGAGGCACTGGGCGTGGACAAGGTAGAGGCACTCGGTCTAATGTTTTTGGTGAGGAATCTGAACATCAAGATCAATATGAGGAGGGTTTAGAGGAGGACCAAATGAATGTTGATGCAAACCGAAAGCGATTCTTAGAACAGGCAGTGGTTCCGACTGCAGTACACCCTGGATCCCTTGTTCCTGTAGTGAAGGACATAGTAAACAACTTCCAGGCTGTTGCTAATCCAACAATCTCTACAAGCCCTCCACTAAAGAGGGATCCAAAGAGAACAAAGCATGGGTTTAATGATGAGGAAGATGGGAAGAGTAACAACGCAAAAAATCTGAACTTGGGGGGCTACTATGAGGAGCGCCGCCCAGACCAATGAATCTATTAGGGTTGAACTTCCGAGGAGGGGGGAATCCTGGAAAGTTTGTGATGTGGCGACTTTGGTTCAGTCGCATTCCCCCATGATGGTCTTTCTGTGTGAAACTAGACAAAAGTCAGAAAAGATGAAGAGGTTGAGAAGCCGTTTTGGACTTCGCGGTTTTGAAGGAGTGGACAGTGATGGTATGAGTGGTGGTTTGGCTCTTTATTGGCATGATTCATTAACAGTGGTTGTGGTAGAGGCAAATGCGCGCCTCATTGATGTGCAAGTTAAATCTTCGGATGATAGCGTGCAATGGAGGTTAACTTGTGTTTATGGGGAGCCAAGGGTGGAGAATCGTCATCTGATGTGGACGAAGTTGTGTCAAATTCACAGTTATAATGATCTTCCTTGGCTGGTTGTTGGTGATTTCAACGAGTGTATGTGGAGTTTTGAACATTTTTCTGCAAGTCCAAGGGCCGAAAATCAGATGGAAGCCTTCAGAGATACACTTGATGTTTGTGGGCTGATTGACTTAGGCTTTGCGGGTGTTCCATACACTTATGACAATAAGAGGTCTGGGTCTGCAAATGTAAAAGTAAGGATGGATCGAGCGGTAGCATCAAATACATGGCGTAATTTGTACCCTTTTTACTCTGTGAAACATCTTGTCACCCCATGTTCGGACCATGTTGCTTTGTTGGTCCGAGGAGAATCAGAAAAGATGTAAGCACTTTGAAATTATGTGGGAGCGCGATCATGCCCTGCCCGAGATAATTAAGAATGCATGGGAAGAAGTTGGTCCTATTCACGATCTTGGCGAGGTTGAGAAGGCGCTGGGGAAAACTATGACAAAGCTTCATGATTGGAGCAAAAAGAAATTTGGAAGGGTGACGCTGAGCTTCAGAAATCGAGATCACGCTCAGAAGAGCTGATGAAGATGAACGCGGATAGGCGTGAAATACAGGAAGTTACTGATAAAATGAATGAACTTTTATACCGAGAGGAGATGATGTGGCTTCAGCGATCAAGGTTAACATGGCTTAAAGAGGGGGATAGAAACACAAAATATTTCCATAGTAAATCTGTCTGGAGAGCAAGGAAGAACAGAATCCGTAAATTGGTGGATGATCATGTTGTGGAGCATGAGGAAGAAAACACTATGCAGAATATGGCTAATGAATACTTCCAAAAAATTTACACAGTCGATGATACTCTACTGCCACAACCTGTGGTTGATTTGTTTGAAAAATGTGTATCGGATGATGCTAATGGACGTCTGTGTGTTGATTTTTCGGCAAAATAAATCTCAGATGCTTTATTTCAGATCGGACCTTTGAAAGCACCAGGGCCGGATGGTTTTCCCGCCAGGTTTTTCCAGCGAAATTGGGGAACCCTAAAGGAAAAAATAATTTCTGCGGTTCAGGAATTTTTCAGAACTGGTGTGATGCCCGAAGGAGCTAATATTACCTCTATTGTCTTAATTCCAAAGGTAACTAATCCTTGCAAGTTATCTGAGTACCGCCAATTTAGTCTATGCAATGTGGTATTGTTGCCTACCAAAACCCACCGGCGAGCAGTGACGGGCAACACGGAGAGCCGGGAGGCTCCCAGGACTGCTGGTGGGTCCTGGTCCCTCGGACAACGGCCCGCAATGCTCCGGCACACGTCCTGGCGGTTGCGAGGGCGTGCCACCTGACCTATACCTGGTCAGGAAGGTGATGGATTGCTTCTACTAGTTTCCTGCATGGCAAACACGTAAACATTAAATACGAGCCCCGATCGGCTCTTAGGTTGCCCTGTGGATCGGCTCAAAGAGCCGATTGCCCCACGGTTCACGTTAGATTTACAATGACATGGGGATCCTGCTTTATCGATATTAAGCTAAACTAATCTACGATAGTCTAGGGTTTTCACCGCATAACCGGAACATCCTACGCGTAGTTGAGCCTAGCAGATACGTAAGATAATGGAAAACCAGCCCTAAAGAGGCCTAAAAACCAACATGAAGTTGATCGCCGGAACAATCCCTCTAGGGTTTAATAAACCACACCTTACGCACTACCGGATTGTTCAACCCGTTTATAAGGCCTAACCATGCGGATATCAAACCAATCTTTGAAGAACAAGGAACAACTATAACGGATTAGATCTACTGAATAAACAACAAGCAAGATGCTGCCCTTACACCTAAGATAGGTGTAAGGGCAGCTAGATGTCAAGGGGTAGCGTAGCTAAGCAAGTACATCGTGAAAGCATCGACGTCAGCCCCAAAACACCTAAGATAAGGGTGTTGCTCGCCATCAAAAAGGCTTTAAGCACGAGCAACACCAACAGACGAATAAACCGATATCGCCTAGATCGCAAGATGCGATCTAGGCAGCATGTTGCTTACCCGGGAGAAACCCTCGAAACAAGGGGTGGCGATGCGCCTAGATTGATTTGTTGTGAACGTGATTGTCCTCCTTTCTCAATAACCCTAGATACATATTTATAGTCCGTAGACTTTCTAACTTGGGAATAAACCCAACTGTGTACGAGCTAAACTCTATCTCTTAATTCTAACCGACACGTAACCTACTATAATTTACAGATACACGGGCAATCTAGCCCAAACTTCTTATACAAGGCCGGTTCAGGAATATTTTCCGTGCATATCCTCTAAGCCCATTGAATCACGGCCCATCTCCAGACTTCGTTAAAATCTGGTGATAACACATGCCCCCCTGGTTTTGGTAATGATAATTCCAAAACCACTCTGTTTTTCCTTCGTAGGGTCACGTCGGGGCAGAGCAGAACCGTCGCAGTATCCTTCATCATGATGCCTTGCCTTCTCAACTTCTCTGCATGATTTGAGAGTTTTGGCACCATGTCATCGGAAACCACCACAGCATTAAATCTCCACTATATCCCCTTTATTTAACCGCGTTGAGTAACTCGCTTCTTCATCCCCCTGCTCAGTACTAGCCACCGAAAAGCCCTCCTCTCCACAATGGACTCATCCTCCTCCTCTCGCCTCATCGGCTCTCTCCTTCCAATCCTCTTCCTCGAGTGAGCCGATGCGGTACAACCGATGGAGACGTATACGACGCTCTCGGCGGATGACCATAGTGGGACTTCGACCGTGCCGATGGCCCATCTCAGCCTCGTCGGGTCGATGGTGATTTGCCTCTGACCGACGGGGAAGACGACCTCCGGTTCCTCGTCGACGGGGAACTGGAGGCGGAGAGTGAGGATGACCTCTTCTCCTGGGGTGGCTTCACCCCCTCCAACGAAGAGGAGGAGGAGGAGGAGGACGACATCTCCTCCGATGAGGAGGAAGAAGAGGAGGACGACACCTCCTCCGACGAGCCGCCGGCGAAACGCTTCCGCGCCTGGTCGGATGACGATGAAGACGACGACGACGAGGAAGAAGAAGCCCCCGCCGAGGGCTACGGCAGCAGCGACGAGGAGTTCGTCAGCAGCAGCACCGACGGCGGCTATGATGGCGACGACGAGAGCAGCGACAGCCGTTAGATTAGGGGCTACTAGCATAGGACTAGTAGTAGCAATCTGCTCTCCTTTTGTTCTTCCTTTCTTGAGAAATCGGCTCCTCTTTGTAAGAAATCCCCTTTTAATCAATCAAGAAGGATTCCATGCTTAATTCTTCCGATTATCAAAATAAATCATTGCTCAAAAAGCCGATGGCAACGCATCGGTCTTTACCAAAATGCCAAAAGACCGTTCAAACCGAACGGTGACCCGATACTTGCTTGTGACAAGCTTGTTCCTCTATAGTCGATGGCTACGCATCGGCTTTTAGTTCTAAAGTCGATGACGGTGCATCGGCTGTGCTTTGCATAAAAAATTTATCGGCCGATTTCATGCATCGGCCCCATATTTCACTCGTCCATCATCCCACATACTCGGAAATATTTCTTGAGATGCCGACCATTGACAGCCACCGGGAACTTCGCACCACTCAGCTCCTCGAGCATGTATGCATTGCCCTTTAAGACTTGGTCGACTCCGTACGGCCCGTGCCAATTTGGAGACCATTTGCCATACGCCTTGTCCTTAGTCCCCAACGGCAATACAGCCTTCCCATACCGCATCACCAACGTGGAACTCCTTTGGCTTCACCTTCTTATTATATGCACGAGCTACCTTGGCTTTGTTCTCTTTAATTTTCTCAAGCGACCAAAGTCTAAGTTCCGTCAGATCCTCGACGCTATCACTCATCAGAGTCGCGTATTCTTCCGTTGTTAAGTCATTCTGAAACGTGACACGTCTCGACCCAGCCGTGATCTCCCAGGGTAACACGGCTTCTTGTCCATAGACCAGATGGTATGGCGAGGTTTTTATCGCTCCATGACATGACATGCGATAAGCCCACAGAGCTTCTGACAATACCTCGTGCCAACGTCTAGGGTGCTCATCAACTTTCCTCTTGATCAGCTTAATAAGGCTCTGGTTGGACGCTTCACCTTGCCCATTTGCTTGAGCATAGTATGGAGACGATCGGATCAGCTTAATTCCCATGTCGTCGCAGAACTTTCTGAACTCTTTAGAAATGAAGACCGAACCTCCATCGGTCGTGATAGTCTGGGGAATCCCGAATCTATGAATGACATGTTCTTTCACAAAGTTGATAACATCTTCTGATTTTACTGACTTCATAGGGACGGCTTCCACCCATTTAGTGAAATAATCTGTGATGGCCAAAATCCACTCGTGGCCTTTGCTCGATGCAGGATGGATTTTGCCGATCATATCCATGCCCCAACCTCGAAATGGCCAAGGCTTAATGATGGGGTTCATTGCTGATGCGGGTACCATCTGAATTTTCCCAAACTTCTGACATGCTTGACACCCTTTATAGTAATTGAAACAGTCCTCCAGCATAGTGGGCCAATAAAACCCCGATCGCCTGATCAACCATTTCATCTTATGAGCCGATTGATGAGTTCCACAGGCGCCTTCGTGTAAAAGCCGATTAGACTCGGCTGGTCCCAAACATCTGAGAAGTAACCCTTCCAAGGTCCTGTAGAACATGTCATCTCCAATAAGGACATACTTCATGGCCTTGTACCTTATCCGTTTAGGTGCCCCCCGAGCCGAATCTTTCGAGTAATTGAAGATATTGGCTCTCCAATCATCCGGTTCCATGAACTGTACCTGGATATCGGCTCCATCTGCTATGTCCTTGTAGCCTGACGCCATCTGTGCGAGATCGTTCGCCTCGATATTCTGCGACCTTGGGACCCAGCTGAAGTTTATGTATCTAAATTGTGCCATCAGCTCACGGCATTGCATCCATAATGGGAAGAGTGACTCGCTCTCACATTTATATTCGTCCGTGAGCTGGGAAATCACCAACTTTGAGTCTCCAAAAAGCTCCACTGCTTCTGCCCCGGCTTCGATAAGCAACTCCATCCCCTTACGTACTGCTTCATACTCAGCGACATTGTTGGTGCAAGGGATAGACAGCCTGATGGAGAAGGAGTAGGTTGCCCCCCGGGGCGACACGAGTAGAATGCCGATGCCGCAGCCATCATCGCAAACCGATCCATCGAAGAACATGGCCCATGCACGTACAGACAGTGCTGCTATATCAGTGTTGATTCGTTCAGCGATCAGATCGGCCAACGCCTGTCCTTTGACTGCTTTCGCAGGTTGATACCGGAGATCCAATTCCGATAATGCAAACATCCACTTACCGAGTCGGCCTTTCAACACAGGAGCCGACAGCATATGTTTGATGACGTCTGACTTGCAGATGATGACGATTTATGCGTCGTCGAAAGATGTGACGAAGCTTGGTGTAGGTAAAAAATAGGCAGAGGCACAACTTCTCGATCTCGGGGTACCTAGTCTCTCGCATCCAACATCCTTCTGCTGAGGTAGAAAGCGACTCTTTCCATACCATCATAGATTTGCACTACCACTGAGGCGATGGAAGTGTCAGCTACTGACAGGTAAATATAGAATGGCCTATCTTGCTGGGGCGGAACCAATACGGGCGGCTTCGTTAGATATGCCTTAATCTCATCAAACGCTCGCTGTTGCTCTGCCCCCCAGTGAAACTCCTCATCAGGTTTGATTTTTACCAATCCCATGAACGGCTCAATTCGTCCTGACAGATTAGAGATGAACCTTCTGACGAAGTTGATCTTGCCGATGAGACTTTGGAGCTCCTTTTTTGTGGTAGGTGGCTTCATTGTTCGTACCGCCTCTTGACTTTTCAGGCCGATCTCAATTCCACGTTCATGAACTAGGAAGCCCAGGAATTGACCGGCCGTCACACCAAAGGCACACTTCTTTGGATTCATTCTTAGTCCGAACTTTCTAGTTCGGTCCAGGATGCATCGCAAATCCTCTAGGTGTCCCTCCACTGAGACAGACTTGACCACCACGTCATCAATGTAGATCTCCACCAACTTGCCGATCAGATCATGAAAGATGTAATTCATGGCTCGTTGGTACGTTGCGCCGGAATTTTTCAGTCCAAATGTCATGACTACATACTCAAACAAGCCCACCGAACCTGGTACTCTGAATGCAGTCTTGTGTATATCTTCCGGAGCCATGAAAATTTGGTTGTACCCGGCATTGCCATCCATGAAGCTTAGCACCTTATGACCAGCCGCTGCATTGATCAACGTCTCGGCTACCGGCATAGGGTACTCATCCTTTGGAGTGGCTCTGTTGAGATCCCGAAAGTCTATGGCAACGCGCCATCGACCGTCCTTCTTTTCTACAGGTACGATGCTAGATATCCACTCAGCATACCTGCATGGCCTGATGAACCCGGCGCTTAACATCTTCTCAATCTCCTTCTTGACTTCTGCTAGAATTTCGGCCTTCATCTGTCGTGCTCGCTGCTGGAACGGCCGAAATCATTTCTTAAGAGGTAGTCGATACTCTATGATGCTCCTGTCTAGCCCGGGCATCTCTGTATAATCCCAGGCAAAACAATCTGGGTATTCTTTCAACAAAGCTATCATCAGGTCCCTCAGATGCAGATCCAACTTTTTGCTAATAAATGTTGGTCGTGGCTTATCCCCAGGACCAATGTCAATCTCTTCTAGCTCATCAGCTGACGTAAACCCATACCCTAGCTTTCCGTCGCCTGTTAGATCGACGCTGAATACAGGCAGAACGTATGGCGAGGATAATTTTGGCCGATTGCTGGAATCGGCCTCCATGTTGATTGAATTGCTCAATGAAGGCTTACAACTTGTTTGTGGTCCACTACGGGAGAGAGTCTCCCTACTACGACTACGTGACATGCTTGAGGTGAGATCATTGCCTTTTATTTTTTGGGGTCGATCATAGGGATCGGCCTTGCCACGTATGTCGATGGATGTTGCTCTTGCTACTCTATCAGGCCGGTGGATAAGACCAGCCTCACCCCGTTTTTTGTCACCTCGATGCGATCACAGCCGTCCAAACTGATTCCAGAGAGCGGCTCTTGGTCTTCCGAGTCCCAAATGTTCATGCCGGCTATTGAGACATCGATTGAGTCGTCTGCATGCACGACTTCCATGTCATCTCCATCCCATTGTATCAGGCATTGGTGCATTGTAGATGGAATGCAGCAGTTGGCGTGAATCCAATCCCTCCCTAGCAAGACAGCGTAGGTGCTCTTGCTATCGACGATGAAGAATGTTGTTGGGATCGTCTTTCGGCCTACGGTTAGATCCACGTTCAGGATGCCTTGTGTCCCCGATGCTTGGCCGTTGAAGTCGTTTAGCGTGACGTTGGTCTTGATCAGATCTGCGCTGGAGCGTCCCAAACACCGTAGCATGGAATATGGCATTATATTGACTGCCGCTCCCGTGTCCACCAACATCCTGCCGACAGGCTACCCATTGATGTAACCTTTTAGGTACAGGGCCTTCATATGTTTGTAGCCCTTCTCTCGTGGCTTTTCAAATATAACCGGCCGTGGACCGCAGTCAAACTGTGCAATCGGCACTTCTTCAGTTCCTGGAGCACGAAACTCCGACGGAAGTATGAATACCATGTTTGTGCCAGCCGATGTACTCCCATCGGCTTTTACTTGCTTGGGGCGCCACACTTTCTTTGGTGGACGACTCTCCTCGTCCAAAGTCTGCTGAATTTTCACGGCCAGATCGGGCCGTGCTTTCCTCAACGTGTGCAAGTATTGCGCTTCGGCTTGCTCCAAGCTACGTAGCCGCTGAACCCTTCGCTTTTGGGAGTGGCTGAGTCCATCAGGGCACCACCTTGGCCGGTGGTACCTATCCTCTTCTTCATCCTCTGACTCCTCAAAGTCTTCATCTTGAGATGACTCAGCTCGTTTGTTCTGTGGCGGGAGAGGCCCTAGACGCTTGAAAACTGAAACTTCCCCTGCATCCTTCTTCCGGCGTCTACACTCCGGGCAGTTGTCGATTGTAGGCAATCGGCTCATTCCTGAATCCCAGCAGTGTTTAAAGAAGGGACAGTCCCAGTGTCTATCCATGTCTTCCTGCTCTCTTGAACTCCCCTTAGCGCGGTGTTCATGTCCTTCGTCGTCTCTACCATGCCGACGGTACCTTCCTTTGTCTTCATCAGACCGATTGTATCTCTCGTCATCTCTATCGTACTGCCGACGTCGGTCATACTGATATTCATATTTGTTAAGGAGATGCGTGGAGAGTGGTTTTTGATATCGCGCGCTTCTCACTTGTTCCTCGGTGAGGTACCGTCTGTCACCATATCGGGGCCGGTCGCGTGGATCGGCCTCCTCCTTTTCCTTGCCGTGGGAATGACTGCTTTCTTCTTTATCCTTGCCATGGTGGCGTACAGGCCCTGCCATGTTAACATCGAACGAGAAACCTAGTCGACGCCTCGCGGAGTGATTGGGTTCCACCATGCTGACGCTAGGAAACGGATGTGTGTCCACTTTCATGGCAAACTGGCTAAAGATCAATCGGCCTTGTTCTATCGCCGTTTGGATCTGCCGACGAAACTCTTTGCAGTCATTGGTGGTGTGGGTGAACGAGTTATGCCACTTGCAGTACGGCCTTGTTCCTTCGGGTAACTTCAGCTGTTTTTCTTTAAGCAATAGATCGAATATCTGCTCAGCTTTGCTCACGTCGAAGTCAAACCCTTTTGCAGGCCCTTGTGGTTTCACCCATTTGCAGGACACGGGAGCTGCCCCCCGAGCCCATTCAGCGACGGCTACCTCCAGGTCTCCTGCAGAATCTTCAGCTTCTTCCGTCTCGACCAGGCCTACCGGACGCTTGAACTTGTCCTGGTACAATTCAGGGTGCCGCTGCTCATACGATGTGAGCTTCGGACCATGTGCGACAGTGAACTGTACTCTGCTTGGAAAGCCAGATCCTTGATCGGCATTGCGAGGCCCAATGCTGCCAGTTCGACTACTTCTTTCTCAGATATACGAACCGAATAACATCGGTTCCTGACAGTCCTGAAACGTTGAATGTATTCAGACACTGTTTCTCCCTACTTTTGCCGCACCTGTGTTAGATCGGCAATGCCAGCCTCGGTAGCTTCTGAGTGATATTGCACGTGAAACTGCTCCTCCAGTTGCTTCCACGTCCGGACTGAGTTTGGTGGCAACGAGGTGTACCATCCAAAGGCTGATCCCGTGAGATATTGTGCGAAAAACCTCACACGTAACGGGTCTGACGCTGAAATCATGCCCAGTTGTGCCAAATATCGGCTCACGTGCTCTATTGAGCTAGACCCTTCTGCTCCATTGAATTTTGAGAATTCAGGGAGCCGATATTTGGGCGGCAGCGGGATCAAGTCATACTCATCGGGGTACGGCTTGGAATAGCCGATTGTTTTCCTCTTCGGCAAGATGCCGAACTGGTCTCTCAAGATGGTGCTGATTTGTTCCATGGTATTAGCCGTAGGGACCGAGCTCTCATGACTCGTTCCGGTGGCATATTTAGCTAGCCATGCCTATTTATCAGCGTCTGCTCCAGAAATCCCTGCTGGTGCAATCTGGTTCGTGCGCGCCAAGGGAGTGCAGTCCGGCACGTATGTGCACACGTATCCATGTGGGATCTCTTTAGGCAGCTTGTACAGGAACTGGCAATCGCTAGGATCGCCTCCCACCTTGTAGACGACGTATGCTGGCGTGCAGTTGACGTGGGAGTTAGAAATCTCTGTGGTGTAACTTTTCTTCAGGTCCCCGGCAACGGCGCCAGAAAATATGCTTGATGGCGTGTAACTCACACGTTCGTTGGGAACCCCAAGAGGAAGGTATGATGCGCACAGCAGCAAGTTTTCCCTCGGAAGGAAACCAAGGTTTATCGAACCAGGAGGAGCCAAGAAGCACGTTGAAGGTTGATGGCGGCGGGATGTAGTGCGGCGCAACACCGGAGATTCCGGCACCAACGTGGAACCCGCACAACACAACCAAAGTACTTTGCCCCAACGAAATAGCGAGGTTGTCAATCTCACCGGCTTTTCTGTAACAAAGGATTAGATGTATAGTGTGGATGATGATTGTTTGCAAGAACAGTAAAGAACAATAGCAGCAGATTTGTATTTCAGATGTAAAGAATGGACCGGGGTCCACAGTTCACTAGAGGTGTCTCTCCCATAAGATAGCATGTTGGGTGAACAAATTACAGTCGGGCAATTGACAAATAGAGAGGGCATAACAATGCACATACATGACATGATGAATATTGTGAGATTTAATTGGGCATTACGACAAAGTACATAGACCGCTATCCAAGCATGCATCTATGCCTAAAAAGTCCACCTTCGAGGTTATCATCCGAACCCCTTCCAGGTATTAAGTTGCAAAACAACGGACAATTGCATTAAGTATGGTGCGTAATGTAATCAATAACTACATCCTCGGACATAGCATCAATGTTTTATCCCTAGTGGCAACAAGTACATCCATAACCTTAGAGGTTTCTGTCACTCCCCGCATTCACGGAGACATGATCCCACTATCGAGCATAAATACTCCCTCTTGGAGTTAAGAGCAAAAATTTGGCCAGAGCCTCTACTAATAACGGAGAGCATGCAAGATCATAAACAACACATAGGTAATAGATTGATAATCAACATAACATAGTATTCTCTATCCATCGGATCCCGACAAACACAACATATAGAATTACGGATAGATGATCTTGATCATGTTAGGCAGCTCACAAGATCCGACAATGAAGCACATGAGGAGAAGACAACCATCTAGCTACTGCTATGGACCCATAGTCCAGGGGTGAACTACTCACTCATCACTCCGGAGGCGACCATGGCGGTGAAGAGTCCTCCGGGAGATGAATCCCCTCTCCGGCAGGGTGCCGGAGGAGATCTCCAGAATCCCCCGAGATGGGATTGGCGGCGGCGGCGTCTCAGTAAGGTTTTCCGTATCGTGGCTCTCGGTACTGGGGGTTTCGCGACGAAGACCTTAAGTAGGCGGAAGGGCGGAGTCGGAGGGGTCACGGGGCCCCACACAGCAGGGCCGCGCGGGCCCCTCCTGGGCCGCGCCGCCCTAGTGTGGCGGCGCCCCGTGGCCCCACTTCGTCTTCTCTTCGGTCTTCTGGAAGCTTCGTGGCAAAATAGGCCCCTGGGCGTTGATTTCGTCCAATTCCTAGAATATTTCTTTACTAGGATTTCTGAAACCAAAAACAGCGAGAAAACAACAAGCGGCTCTTCGGCATCTCGTTAATAGGTTAGTGCCGGAAAATGCATAAATACGACATATAATGTGTATAAAACATGTAGATATCATCAATAATGTGGCATGGAACATACGAAATTATCGATACGTCGGAGACGTATCAGCATCCCCAAGCTTAGTTCTCGCTCGTCCCGAGCGAGTAAACGATAACAAAGATAATTTCGGAGTGACATGCCATCATAACCTTGATCATACTATTGTAAGCATATGTAATGAATGCAGCGATCAAAACAATGGTAATAACATGAGTAAACAACTGAATCATAAAGCAAAGACTTTTCATGAATAGTACTTAAAGACAAGCATCAATAAGTCTTGCATAAGAGTTAACTCATAAAGCAATAAATCAAAGTAAAGGTATTGAAGCAACACAAAAGAAGATTAAGTTTCAGCGGTTGCTTTCAACTTGTAACATGTGTATCTCATGGATATTGTCAACATAGAGTAATATAACAAGTGCAATATGCACAGTTCACACAAGTGTTTGCTTCTTGAGGTGGAGAGAAATAGGTGAACTGACTCAACATAAAAGTAAAAGAAAGATCCTTCGCGGAGGAAAGCATCGATTGCTATATTTGTGCTAGAGCTTTTATTTTGAAAACAAGAAACAATTTTGTCAACGGTAGTAATAAAGCACATGTATCATGTAAATTATATCTTACAAGTTGCAAGCCTCATGCATAGTATACTAATAGTGTCCGCACCTTGTCCTAATTAGCTTGGACTACCGGATCATCGCAATACACATGTTTTAACCAAGTGTCACAATGGGGTACCTCCATGCCGCCTGTACAAAGGTCTAAGGAGAAAGCTCGCATTTTGGATTTCTCGCTTTTGATTATTCTCAACTTAGACATCCATACCGGGACAACATGGACAACAGATAATGGACTCCTCTTTAATGCATAAGCATGTAGCAACAATTAGTGTTCTCATATGAGATTGAGGATATATGTCCAAAACTGAAACTTCCACCATGATTCATGGCTTTAGTTAGCGGCCCAATGTTCTTCTCTAACAATATGCATGCTCTAACCATTAAAGTGGTAGATCTCTCTTACTTCAGACAAGACGGACATGCATAGCAACTCACATGATATTCAACAAAGAGTAGTTGATGGCGTCCCCGGGAACATGGTTATCGCACAACAAGCAACTTAATAAGAGATAAAGTGCATAAGTACATATTCAATACCACAATAGTTTTTAAGCTATTTGTCCCATGAGCTATATATTGCAAAGGTGAAGAATGGAAATTTTAAAGGTAGCACTCAAGCATTTTACTTTGGAATGGCGGATAAATACCATGTAGTAGGTAGATATGGTGGACACAAATGGCATAGTGGTTGGCTCAAGAATTTTGGATGCATGAGAAGTATTCCCTCTCGATAAAAGGTTTAGGGTAGCAAGGTTATTTGAAACAAACACAAGGATGAACCGGTGCAGCAAAACTCACATAAAAGACATATTATAAACATTATAAGACTCTACACCGTCTTCCTTGTTGTTCAAAACTCAATACTAGAAATTATCTAGACTTTAGAGAGACCAAATATGCAAACCAAATTAGCAAGCTCTAGGTGTTTCTTCATTAATGGGTGCAAAGTATATGATGCAAGAGCTTAAACATGAGCACAACAATTGCCAAGTATCAAATTATTCAAGACATTTTAGAATTACTACAAGTAGCATTTCCCGATTCCAACCATATAACAATTTAACGAAGAAGATTCAACCTTCGCCATGAATACTATGAGTAAAGCCTAAGGACATATTTGTCCATATGCAACAGTGGAGCGTGTCTCTCTCCCACACAATGAATGCTAGGATCCATTTTATTCAAACAAAACAAAAAAACAAAAACAAACCGACGCTCCAAGCAAAGCACATAAGATGTGACGGAATAAAAATATAGTTTCAGGGGAGGAACCTGATAATGTTGTCGATGAAGAAGGGGATGCCTTGGGCATCCCCAAGCTTAGACGCTTGAGTCTTCTTAGAATATGCAGGGGTGAACCACCGGGGCATCCCGAAGCTTAGAGCTTTCACTCTCCTTGATCATATTGCATCATTCTCCTCTCTTGATCCTTGAAAACTTCCTCCACACCAAACTCGAAACAACTCATTAGAGGGTTAGTGTACAATAAAAATTAACATGTTCAGAGGTGACACAATCATTCTTAACACTTCTGGACATTGCATAAAGCTACTGGACATTAATGGATCAAAGAAATTCATCCAACATACCAAAAGAGGCAATGCGAAATAAAAAGGCAGAATCTGTCAAAACAGAACAGTCCGTAAAGATGGATTTTATTGAGGCACCAGAGTTGCTCAAATGAAAATGCCCAAATTGAATGAAAGTTGCGTACATATCTGAGGATCACGCACGTAAATTGGAATATTTTTCTGAGCTACCTACAGAGGGGCAGGTCGAAATTCGTGACAGCAAAGAAATCTGTTTCTGCGCAGTGATCCAAATCTAGGCACAAAACTAAGATAAGGAGAGGTTGCTACAGTAGTAACAACTTCCAAGACACAAATATAAAATAGAGGTACTGTAAAATAAACACATGGGTTATCTCCCAAGAAGTTCTTTCTTTATAGCCATTAAGATGGGCTCAGTAGTTTTAATGATGCACTCGCAAGAAATAGTAGTTGAAGCAAAAGAGAGCATCAAGAGGCAAATTCAAAACAAATTTAAGCCTAACATGCTTCCTATGCATAGGAATCTTGTAAATAAACAAATTCATGAAACATAATGCAACAAGCATAGAAAGATAAAACAAGTGCAGCTTCAAGATTTTCAGCAAAAAGAGAGGTGTTTTAGTAACATGAAAATTTCTACAACCATATTTTCCTCTCTCATAATAATATTCAGTAGCATCATGAGCAAACTCAACAATATAACTATCAAATGAAACATTCTTATCATGAGTCTCATGCATAAAATTATTACTCTCCACATAAGCATAATCAATTTTATTAGTTCTAGTGGGAGCAAATTCAACAAAGTAGCTATCATTATTATTCTCATTATCAAATATAGGAGGCATATTGTAATCATAATCAAATTTATCCTCCATAACAGGCGGTACTAAAAGACCAATATCATTATAATCATCATAAATAGGAGGCAAAGTATCATCAAAGAAAATTTTCTCCTCAATGCTTGGGGGACTAAAAAGATCATGCTCATCAAAACCAGCTTCCCCAAGCTTAGAACTTTCTATATCATTAGCAACAATGGTATTCAAAGTGTTCATACTAATATGTTCCATGGGTTTTTTAATTTTCGCATCAAACCATCCATGTCTTAAATCAGGAAATAGAATAAGAAGCTCATTGTTGTCCATTATGCCAAACTAGTGTAAACAAGAAACAAAAAGATGCAATTGCAGGATCTAAAGGAAATAGCTTCGAGCACTCACACAATGGCGCCAGAAAAGTACTTTTACCTGGGACCGGAGTATGAGAGCCTTTTACCTTTCCTCCCCGGCAACGGCGCCAGAAAATATGCTGCTGGCGTGCAGTTGACGTGGGAGTTAGAAATCTCTGTGGTGTAACTTTTCTTCAGGTCCCCGGCAACGGCGCCAGAAAATATGCTTGATGGCGTGTAACTCACACGTTCGTTGGGAACCCCAAGAGGAAGGTATGATGCGCACAGCAGCAAGTTTTCCCTCAGAAAGAAACCAAGGTTTATCGAACCAGGAGGAGCCAAGAAGCACGTTGAAGGTTGATGGCGGCGGGATGTAGTGCGGCGCAACACCGGAGATTCGGCGCCAACGTGGAACCTCGCACAACACAACCAAAGTACTTTGCCCCAACGAAACAGCGAGGTTGTCAATCTCACCGGCTTGCTGTAACAAAGGATTAGATGTATAGTGTGGATGATGATTGTTTGCAAGAACAGTAAAGAACAATAGCAGCAGATTTGCATTTCAGATGTAAAGAATGGACCGGGGTCCACAGTTCACTAGAGGTGTCTCTCCCATAAGATAGCATGTTGGGTGAACAAATTACAGTCGGGCAATTGACAAATAGAGAGGGCATAACAATGCACATACATGACATGATGAATATTGTGAGATTTAATTGGGCATTACGACAAAGTACATAGACCGCTATCCAAGCATGCATCTATGCCTAAAAGTCCACCTTCAGGTTATCATCCGAACCCCTTCCAGTATTAAGTTGAAAAACAACAGACAATTGCATTAAGTATGGTGCGTAATGTAATCAATAACTACATCCTCGGACATAGCATCAATGTTTTATCCCTAGTGGCAACAAGTACATCCATAACCTTAGAGGTTTCGTCACTCCCCCGCATTCACGGAGACATGAACCCACTATCGAGCATAAATACTCCCTCTTGGAGTTAAGAGCAAAAATTTGGCCAGAGCCTCTACTAATAACGGAGAGCATGCAAGATCATAAACAACACATAGGTAATAGATTGATAATCAACATAACATAGTATTCTCTATCCATCGGATCCCGACAAACACAACATATAGAATTACGGATAGATGATCTTGATCATGTTAGGCAGCTCACAAGATCCGACAATGAAGCACATGAGGAGAAGACAACCATCTAGCTACTGCTATGGACCCATAGTCCAGGGGTGAACTACTCACTCATCACTCCGGAGGCGACCATGGCGGTGAAGAGTCCTCCGGGAGATGAATCCCCTCTCCGGCAGGGTGCCGGAGGAGATCTCCGAATCCCCCGAGATGGGATTGGCGGCGGCGGTGTCTCGGTAAGGTTTTCCGTATCGTGGCTCCCGGCATCGGGGGTTTCGCGACGAAGACCTTAAGTAGGCGGAAGGGCGGAGTCGGAGGGGTCACGGGGGCCCCACACGGAAGGGCCGCGCGGGCCCCTCCCGGGCCGCGCCGCCCTAGTGTGGCGGCGCCCCGTGGCCCCACTTCGTCTTCTCTTCGGTCTTCCGGAAGCTTCGTGGCAAAATAGGCCCCCGGGCGTTGATTTCGTCCAATTCCGAGAATATTTCTTTACTAGGATTTCTGAAACCAAAAACAGCGAAAAACGAGCAAGCGGCTCCTCGGCATCTCGTTAATAGGTTAGTGCCGGAAAATGCATAAATACGACATATAATGTGTATAAAACATGTAGATATCATCAATAATGTGGCATGGAACATAAGAAATTATCGATACGTCGGAGACGTATCAACGTACGCCGGCGAACCCGGTGGCTCTGGCGCTACAAGCGCGAATGGCAGCGGCGGTCTAATCTGGAGCGGTACTTCTCCCTGGTGAGTCCCCAGGGTAGGTCCTGACGGAGAGTACTGATGCTTCATGATTTCCTGTAACACACGAACCGCAACACGCTCGAAGGCGTTCACCAAGCTCTCCGAATGGCGGTGTAGAGAATGAGCCACCATGTAATTAATTTCCTGACGTAGAGCTCTGGTGCGTTCCTCTGAAGAGGTAGACAGGTCTACCTCATCAAGAGCGCCTTCGGGGAGAACCCTTTCCACCCGATGCCATGTGAACGGGTCTTCATGAAGGAGCCGATGAGATCGGCTTCCAAGATGGCTTTCATCTCATCGTACTTCTTCTTGTGCTCCACAGGCAGATCTGCGTACGTGACTGGTTCGCCCACCACCTCATCGGCGGCTTTTGACATGGTTGCTGCAGATGTCGACGTAGTTATTGTTGTAGAGTGTCCCACCGGGCGTGCCAGAATGTGTTGCCTACCTGTTATCACCAGATTTTAGACAAATCCAGAGGTGGGCCGGGCTTGGAAGATTACAGGTGGAAGATTTCTGAAGCGGCCTAGCACGAAGGGATTGGGCTGAATTGCCCGTGTATCTTTATGGTAGATTGTATATTAGATTAAAAGTTAGAGTTTATCTCGTGCACGGTTTAGTGCACGCCCACATTAGAAAGTCCGCTGGACTATAAATATGTACCTAGGGTTTATGGAATAAACAACAACTCACGTTCAACCCCAAAACAAACCAATCTCGGCGCATCGCCAACTCCTTCGTCTCGAGGGTTTCTATCGGGTAGCGACATGCTGCCTAGATCGCATCTTGCGATCTAGGCAGCACAAGCCCCACGTTGTTCATGCGTTGCTCGTACTGAAGCGCTTTTGATGGCGAGCAACGTAGTTATCATTAGATGTGTTAGGGTTAGCATTGTTCTTCGTTTAAGCATGCTTACGTAGTGCAACCCTTGCATATCTAGCCGCCCTCACGCCTATCTCAGGTGTGGGGGCGGCGCCCCGCTTGATCATTATTTAGTAGATCTGATCCGTTACGATTGCTCCTTGTTCTACAAGGATTAGTTTAATATCTGCAATAGTTAGGCCTTACCAAGGGGGAGGATCCAAGTGGCACGTAGGGTGGCGTTCGCAAGTCCTAAACGGGATGTTCCGAGGATCAACATCATGTTGGTTTTTAGGCCTTGTTTAGGATCGGCTTACGAGCACCGTGCGTGGCCGCGAGGCCCAACCTAGAGTAGGATGATCCGATTATGCGGTGAAAACCCTAAATCGTCGTAGATCTCATTAGCTTCATCTTGATCAAGCAGGACCACCAAGTATTCGTGCACCCCGTACGAATCATGGGTGGATCGGCTCTTTGAGCCGATTCACAGGATAACCCGAGAGCCGATCGAGGCTCGTATTTAATGTTTACATGTATGCCCTGCAGGAAACTAAGCGAGGCATCCCCATCACCTTCCCGACCGGTATAGGTCAGGTGGCACGCCCTTGCACTTCGCAACGCCGCGTGTGACCGAGAAGAGCATTGCGGGCCGTCGCTCGGAGGGGTCTCAGCCAGCCGCAGCTCTAGGCTCTTCCCGGCTCTACGGTGTTGACAAGGCCGCTGCCCGCCGGTGGGTTTTGGCGATCAACACATTCGCAGCACGCCGGTGGGACGATCATCTACATCAACCACATCGCCATCTACATCCGAGATGGCGGACGGCACGCCGGTCACCTACGAGGATCCGCCCGACGACCTCAAGAAGCAATACAACGAGATCAAGGCCACCCTCGAAGCCGACCTCATCGGCTCTTTTCGCAGAACCCGTTCCCATGGCATCGGATGGAAGGGATTCTCACCGCGAGGTGCGCTCGATGGGATAGACCTCTCTACCCCGTCGGAGGAACGCACCGGGGTCTCGCGGCGAGGAGATCAACTACACTGGTGGCTCACTCGCTACACCGCCACTCCGAGAACTTGGTCAACATGTTGGAGCGTGTCGCTCCGCGCGTGATCCGGAGATCATGAGCCACCGTACTCGCCGTCGAGACCAGCTCTCGGGACTCATCAAGGAGAGTTGCCATTCCGGTCCCGACCACCGCTGCCATATGCGTTGGCAGCACTCGCTGAAGTGCCGACTACACCGGCATTCCTCGTCTACAGGATTGGTGGCGACCCTAGTGACTACCAGTTCTTAATGGAGGCGCCTAAGGAGATCCCTCAAGGATACGCGTGTATGTATGTGCCGGATTGTGGTGACTGGGCACTCACAAACCAGGCCACAACATCGGGGACTCCGGCGAAGACAGGAGGAACGTCGGCGACAGAGCTTGAGAAGCAGACGTGGCTAACTAAATGCGCCACACCGACGAAACTCCCGAGCCCGAGCTCCTGCAGCCGGCCCGTAGCTGGAAAAGCAAACATGGCTGGCCAAGTACGCCACCCCGGCGAATCTTCGCAGTGTAACTCCTACGGCCAGCACAACGGATCAGATCGGTACCATACCGAGAGACCAGTTCGGCATGATGCCGAAAAGAAGGGCGATCGGCTATTCCAAGCCGTACCCCGACGATTACGAGATGATCCCGCTGCCACCTAAATATCGGCTCCCCGACTTCTCCAAATTCAGTGGATCGGATGGCTCCAGCTCCATCGAGCACGTCGGCCGATATTTGGCTCAACTAGGACCGGCTTCAGTGTCGGATCAGCTACGCGTGAGGCTCTTTTCACAGTCCCTCACGGGATCGGCTTTTGGATGGTACACCTCTTTGCCAGCAAACTCCATCCGATCTTGGAAGCAATTGGAAGAACAGTTCCATATGCAATACCATTCAGAAGCTTCCGAGTCTGGCATTGCCGATCTAGCACAACTACGTCAGAAGCGCGGGGAAACGGTGACAGAATACATCCAGCGCTTCGGGAATCTTAGGAACCGATGTTATTCGGTTCGTATAACCGAAAAGGAAGCGATCGAGTTGGCAGTAGCAGGCCTTGCAACACAGCTCAAGGATATGGCCTCCCAAGCAGATTATCCCTCGCCGGCGCACATGGTTCGGAAACTATCGGCATATGAACGAGCGCCACCCCGACCTGTACCAAGACAAGTTCAAGCGTGCAGTAGTTATGGTCGATACGGAGGAAGATGAAGTGCCTGCGGGAGACCAAGAAATAGCAGTGGGCGAGCGGACTCGGGGAGGAACCCCGTGGCCTCGCAAATGGGTAAAGCCACCGGGGCCGCCCGGGGGATTTGATTTTGACGTGACCAAGACCGAACAAATCTTCGACCTCCTGCTCAAGGAGAAACGAGTTGACGATTCCCGAAGGTCTCAAGTTCCCCACGGCGAAAGAGCTAAACGGAAAGCCGTATCGCAAATTCCACAACTCGCTTTCCCATGCCACCAACGACTGCCGGGTGTGGCGTCGGCACATCCAAGCGGCGATAGAGAAGGGGCGGCTAATTTTCAACCAGTACGCCATGAAGGTCGACACCCAACCCTTCCCCGCCGTTAACATGGTAGAAATTACCTACCCCGAAGGTTGCCAGCCGGGTCCCTCGTTCGAGCATCAACATGGTAGGACCCGGAAACCACTCGGCAAAGATGGAGATGAGGGCAGCTGCTCTCATAGCAAGGATACGGAGGAGGCCGCTCCACGCGATCGGCTCCGTCATGATGGCAAGCGCTATGTCACCTAGGGAGAGGTGAAGAATATAAGATATCAGCGACCCTCTCTCGATCACCTCCTCAACAAATATGTGAGTCAGGTATGACCAACGCCGACGGCACAATTACGATGATAGAGGAGATCGTCCGGCTAGAGAAGCCGGAAGATATCGTCGGCGAGGATCGCGATGAGGAGGAGCACGAGCGCTGTGCCACGGAAGCATCAAGGGAGCAAGATGACAACGCCAGACACTGGGACTGCCCTTTCTTCAGACACTGCTGGGATTCAGGAATGAGCCGATTGCCCACAATCGGCAATTGCCCAGAATGCAATCAGAAAAAGAAGGAGGCAGCCAACGTGTCTGTGTTCGAGCGCCTAGGGCCTCTCCCGCCACAAGGCAAACGCGCTGAGTCACCTCGTTGGGCAGATCTTGAGGATTCAGAAGACGAGGGAGAAGTGGAAGAAGACAGGTACCACCGGCCAAGGTGGTGCCCTGACGGACTCAGCCGTTCCCAAAAGCGCAGGGTTCAGCGATTGCGCGGCCCGGAGGAAGCCGAAAGGTTATACCCGCATACGCTAAGGAAGGCACGACCCGATCCGGCTGCAAAAGTTCAGCGAACCCTGGATGAAGAGGGTCGTCCACGGAAAATGGAGTGGCGCCCCAAACAGAGGAAAGCCGATGATGAGACATCGGCTGGCACAAACATGGTACTCGTCTTGCCGACGAGCTTAGCGCTCCACGACTCTACGGAGCACTCAAGGTGGACGACAGACAAGCGCATCAAGTCGGAGGTTGGGTTGGTTTTATCCAGCCTGACCAAGTAGCAAGATCAAACCAATGAGCAAACCAGGAGAGGCTGATCCTTGTGATCGGCCCCAAAAATTTACGAAGGGAACTTACAAAACCTTCAACGAGCAAGCAACGTGGAGGCCGATTCCAGCAATCGGCCAAAATTATCCTCACCCACCATTCTGCCTGGGTTCAACATGTTGTCCAACAGAGCCGATACCATCAATTCTCTTGACAGAATCGGCTCGGGGGGCACCCAGGTAGATAAGAAGCATCTCATCTTCTGGTGATGGGTAGTGGAATATGGGGGCCGATGCACAGGTCGGCCGTAATAAAAAAAAAAAGAGTGAAAATTTCTGAAATTTTCGAGCACAGCCGATGCAGCAGGCATCGACTTAAGGACATGAAAGCCGATGCATGGCCATCGACTCAAGAGGAGTAACTCGTTACGATCGGAGGGTCAATGGAGCACAAAAGGGAGATTTTTTATGAAGGAACTCCTCGCAGTTTGGAAGCTCAGATCCTCTCTTCAAGAACAATGTCAGGAGCAGTATGGGCGTGCGGATCAGGTCAAGGATGGATTGCATCAGGTCCACCAAAAGAAAGGAGCCTATCTGGCCGGCAGGAACTGAAAAAACTCGGGGGGCAGCTCGCCTTGAAGGCTCTCTGCTTTGGGAAGCCGATTTATGTTCAAATCGGCTAGCTCGGCGTAAGAAGCTCCCTCAGACATGGTTGAGCCCAGGTCCATACAGCTCTGTTTTTGCCTCGGCTAAGACTCGGGGGGCAACAAGCCTGGAAGATACCCTGTTTTTAAGAGCCAAGTAGAGTCACTTCGGTTGCGGCTGCATCATGACCGTCTCAGGGAGGAACTGGGAAGGAGAAGCCGTCGTCTAGTACAGGGCTTGGACTGTGCTGTTGCTGCAAGAAACGAAAGGTACTGGATTCTCAAAATAGCCGATGAGTTGTTGTCGGCTAAGGAATTGCGAAGAATTTTGGTCAGATATCTAATCGCAGCCTAAATTGAGAAGCTCTTAGCCTACGAGCTAATTAGAATCCGGTTTCCTCGGCGTTCAAGAGGAGAGAAGTCCGACTCGTTACTATCGGTCTTAGCATGACAAACGGAAGGAATGAAATTGGAGCGATTAAAGGATGAATGGAAAGAACAATTTCATTAATTCCAAGGAGCGGCTTTACAAGAAAGAGCCGATGGCTCTCAAAAGAGGGATCTGGTGCCTAGTGCACTCGCTACTACTAGTCCTATACTACTAGTCGTCGCTGTCCTCGTCATCGCCGCCGTCGACGTCGTCGGCGCTGCTCCCGAGGAGCTCCTCGTCGCTGCTGCCCCGGCCCTTGGCCGGAGCCTCTTCCTCCTCGTCATCATCATCATCCTCGCTGTCCGCCCAGGAGCGGAAGCGCTTGGTCGGCGGATACCCGATGGAGGAGGAGGAGTCATCCTCCTCCTCTTCCTCTTCGTCATCATCTTCGTCCTCGCTGTCCGCCCACGTGCGGGGGCGCTTCTTCGGCGGGAGCTTGACGGAGGGGGAGGCCGTGGCCTTCGCTGCTTCTCCTTCTTTCTCCTCCTTGTCGGAGGAGAAGGGATTCACTGCGGGGTGGAGGCTGTCCTCGTTCTTCTTCTTCGGCGAAGATTGGGGGAAGAGTTTTGAGAAGGAAGAGGAAGAGGAAGACATCGCTACGAGGAGGAGAGGGTTTTTTGGTGCCGATAGCTGGGATGGAATAGAGGATAAAGAGAGCTAACCGGTCGGCACGGTTAAATAATGAGAAATCTGGTGAAGGTTTAATGCCATTACAGCTTCCAAGGGATCGATGCCAAAGCTGTCAGAATTTCTAGAGAAGCTGAGAAGACAGGGCATAATGATGACGGATGCTCGTAACGGCTCCGCTCCGCCACGACATGACCCTTCGAAGGGAAAGCATAATGATTTTGGAAATGTTATTTCCAAAACCAGGGGGGCATGTGTTATCACCAGATTTTAGACAAATCCAGAGGTGGGCCGGGCTTGGAAGATTACAGGTGGAAGATTTCTGAAGCGGCCTGGCACGAAGGGATTGGGCTGAATTTCCCGTGTATCTTTATGGTAGATTGTATATTAGATTAAAAGTTAGAGTTTATCTCGTGCACGGTTTAGTGCACGCCCACATTAGAAAGTCCGCCGGACTATAAATATGTACCTAGGGTTTATGGAATAAACAACAACTCACGTTCAACCCCAAAACAAACCAATCTCGGCGCATCGCCAACTCCTTCGTCTCGAGGGTTTCTATCGGGTAAGCGACATGCTGCCTAGATCGCATCTTGCGATCTAGGCAGCACAAGCCCCACGTTGTTCATGCGTTGCTCGTATCGAAGCGCTTTTGATGGCGAGCAACGTAGTTATCATTAGATGTGTTAGGGTTAGCATTGTTCTTCGTTTAAGCATGCTTACGTAGTGCAACCCTTGCATATCTAGCCGCCCTCACGCCTATCTCGGGTGTGGGGGCGGCGCCCGCTTGATCATTATTTAGTAGATCTGATCCGTTACGATTGCTCCTTGTTCTACAAGGATTAGTTTAATATCTGCAATAGTTAGGCCTTACCAAGGGGGAGGATCCGAGTGGCACGTAGGGTGGCGTTCGCAAGTCCTAAACGGGATGTTCCGAGGATCAACATCATGTTGGTTTTTAGGCCTTGTTTAGGATCGGCTTACGAGCACCGTGCGTGGCCGCGAGGCCCAACCTCGGAGTAGGTGATCCGATTATGCGGTGAAAACCCTAAATCGTCGTAGATCTCATTAGCTTCATCTTGATCAAGCAGGACCACCAAGTATTCGTGCACCCGTACGAATCATGGGTGGATCGGCTCTTTGAGCCGATTCACGAGATAACTCGAGAGCCGATCGAGGCTCGTATTTAATGTTTACATGTATGCCCCGCAGAAACTAAGCGAGGCATCCCCATCACCTTCCGACCAGGTATAGGTCAGGTGGCACGCCCTTGCACTTTGCAACGCCGCGTGTGACCAGAAGAGCATTGCGGGCCGTCGCTCGGAGGGGTCTCAGCCAGCCGCAGCTCTAGGCTCTTCCCGGCTCTACGGTGTTGACAAGGCCGCTGCCCGCCGGTGGGTTTTGGCAGTCAACACTACCAAAACCCACCGGCGAGCAGCGATGGGCAACACGGAGAGCCGGGAGGCTCCCAGGACTGCTGGTGGGTCCTGGTCCCTCGGACAACGGCCTGCAATGCTCCGGCACACGTCCTAGCGGTTGCGAGGGCGTGCCACCTGACCTATACCTGGTCAGGAAGGTGATGGATTGCTTCTACTAGTTTCCTACATGGCAAACACGTAAACATTAAATACGAGCCCCGATCGGCTCTTAGGTTGCTCTGTGGATCGGCTCAAAGAGCCGATTGCCCCATGGTTCACGTTAGATTTACAATGACATGGGGATCCTGCTTTATCGATATTAAGCTAAACTAATCTACGATAGTCTAGGGTTTTCACCGCATAACCGGAACATCCTACGCGTAATTGAGCCTAGCAGATACGTAAGATAATGGAAAACCAGCCCTAAAGAGGCCTAAAAACCAACATGAAGTTGATCCCCGGAACAATCCATCTAGGGTTTAATAAACCACACCTTACACACTACCGGATCGTTCAACCCGTTTATAAGGCCTAACCATGCGGATATCAAACCAATCCTTGAAGAACAAGGAACAACTATAACGGATTAGATCTACTGAATAAAGAACAAGATAGATGTTGCCCTTACACCTAAGATAGGTGTAAGGGCAGCTAGATGTCAAGGGGTAGCGTAGCTAAGCAAGTACATCATGAAAGCATCGACGTCAGCCCCAAAACACCTAAGATAAGGGTGTTGCTCGCCATCAAAAAGGCTTCAGCACGAGCAACACCAAAGACGAATAAACTAATACTGCCTAGATCGCAAGATGCGATCTAGGCAGCATGTTGCTTACCCGGGAGAAACCCTCGAAACAAGGGGTGGCGATGCGCCTAGATTGATTTGTTGTGAATGTGATCGTCCTCCTTTCTCAATAACCCTATATACATATTTATAGTCCGTAGACTTTCTAACTTGGGAATAAACCCAACTGTGTACGAGCTAAACTCTATCTCTTAATTCTAACCGACACGTAACCTACTATAATTTACAGATACACGGGCAATCTAGCCCAAACTTCTTATACAAGGCCGGTTCAGGAATATTTTCCGTGCATATCCTCTAAGCCCATTGAATCACGGCCCATCTCCAGACTTGGTTAAAATCTGGTGATAACAGGTATACAAAGTGGTATCAAAATGTTTGGTAAATAGGTTGAGACCTCTTTTGGATGATATTGTTTCTCCTTCACAAAGTGCCTTTGTTCCCGGAAGGATGATAACTGATAATGCTTTGTTGGCCTTTGAGTGTATTCACCATGTTAAGCAAGAGAAGGATCCAACAAAGAGTTTTTGTGCATATAAGCTTGACTTATCTAAGGCATATGATCGGGTTGATTGGTCACTCTTGAAGCAGGTGATGCAAAAGTTGGGGTTCTCTCATCGTTTCGTTGACTGGATAATGGTATGTGTCACGTCGGTGAGATATTCTGTGAAATTTAATGGAACCCTCCTGGATTCATTTGCACCGTCGCACGGTCTTCGGCAAGGTGATCCTTTATCTCCGTTCTTATTCCTTTTTGTTGCTGACGGTCTCTCAGCTCTTCTGAATAAAGGAATTGAAAGAAACTTGATATCTCCAATCAAAGTGTGTCGCCGTGCTCCTGGTGTTTCCCACCTATTATTTTCTGATGACACACTGTTATTCTTCAAAGCCACAAAAGAACAAGCTGAAAGGGTTAAAGATGTTCTGGACACTTATGCTTCTTCAACCGGACAACTGATAAACCCCTCAAAATGCTCTATGTTGTTTGGAGACTCATGCAATGAAACCTCTCAAGAGGACATCCGGTCTGTTTTGGGGGTTACTGAGTTAGTTTTTTATGAGAAATACTTGGGTTTGCCGACCCCCAATGGTCGTTTGTCAAGAGGGAAGCTCCAGAACCTTCAAGCCAAATTGACAAAACGATTGCTGATGTGGGGTGATGGCAATCTAGCTCAGGCCGGAAGGGAAGTGTTCATCAAGGCAGTAGCCCAGGCTCTGCCAACATATATAATGGGGGTTTTTAAGTTGCCTTTTTCAGTTTGTGATGATCTAACAAAGCTGGTTAGGAACTTTTATTGGGGAGCCAAAGAAGGTAAAAGGAAAACGCATTGGCGTTCTTGGGAGAAAATGCAGCGTCCAAAACATCAGGGAGGCCTAGGATTCCGTGATTTCAGAGTGTTTAATCAAGCACTTCTTGCACGCCAAGCTTGGAGATTAATTGCCAAGCCTGATAGTCTATGTGCCCGAGTGCTAAAGGCAAAATATTATCCTAACGGGAGATTAGAAGACATTGTCTTCTCTCGGAACACATCTTCAACTTGGCAAGCAATATCACATGGTTTGGACCTCCTAAAAAAGGACTAATTTGGCGTGTGGGCAATGGGCAAAGTATCAGAATTTGGAGAGATCCTTGGATCCCTAGACCTATATCATATAAACCAGTTTCGGCAAAGGGAAGGTGTCGACTGCGTATTGTCTCGCAATTAATCGATCAGTTTGGCTCTTGGAAGTTGGATCTGCTCAATCAATATTTCATACCTGCTGATGTGTTTGAAATAGTAAAGCTCACACCTTCCTCTAGACTTAGTGCTAGGAGGAACTAGACACTAAATGATATAGTAGAAGCGGGACCTTGGCGTGAGAATTCCAGATATTCGTTCCTGATAGGATTCGAACTCTTGTTGTCGCGTAAAAAAAAGTCTTTACGCGAGAGCAATAGCGGTTGGGATACATCTATCTCTTCTGAGCAACCTCTTTTGGATTCTTAAGGGCCCTTTCGAATAAAACATCAACAATCGGAACTTAAGTTCCGATTGTTGTTTCTTAAGTTTCTATTAGAATTGTACTTTTCCGTTAATTGAGGAATATGTCTATTTTCCCACGTCAATCAAGAATAATGAATCAAGAACAATGAAGTGGATCGGTCTGTCTACACGACCATAATAGAAGAGATTAAAACCTTATTGAAGGTTCGTCAGTCTTGTATTACTCATGTTAAGAGATGCCAGAACACTAGTAGTCATTTCATGGCAAATTTTGCTACGGCATTATGGCTCGCCTCTGGTCCAGAGGGTTTAGCAAGTACGTGCCATAGAGTTTGTAATTCCTGATATTTTTGAGTAATACAAGGTATTTCGCAAAAAAAAGAAGAGATATACTGCTTCACCAAACTCGCAATTATCAAAGAGAAGTGGGATTAACCCTTTCGCCATAAGCATTTTTTTTACTTCACACTTACGGTTTCATGTTGAATATGAGGTTGCGAAGCAACACTCCATATGTTCGTAATTATTAATATATTTTACATGTATATAATTGATTTCCCGTAGCAACTCACGCCGTAGCTTACTAGTTAAAGCACTAGCTAGGACTGAGAATAACATGTCTACGTCATAATTTACACAAACCACGCTTCACGCGTATGTAAGGCACCTGTCAATGCCCTCGCAAACAATAGTACACATGTAGAAAACCTTGTATGAAGCACAATGTTATGACAGAATTATAGTTGTATGTTAGGCTACAGTCACGGTTGTTGCCCATAATTTTTTATATTTATCTATGTGTCATTATACGGTAGCAAGACATGTTTTACTCTGTAGTGTGCACTACTTTCAAAGTTTGTTTTGATGGTTTACATGAACACTGAAATTTCACATTTCCTGATATTAGTAAGCCGTGATGTTGTGGTTCTTTCGAAACATATGTTACAGAGGTGACTTAGGGCATCTCCAACACGTCGACCCAAACGGACGCGCTGGGCCGTTCGTTTTGGACCGTTTGGATGGCCGTGCGGACACCCGGACAGCGGCTCGCCTCCACGTGTCTGTTTGGGTCGCGCGCTACGCCCAACGCGCGGACACATCGCACATGTGAAGAAAATCAAAAACAGAGGAAAATTTTAAAACTAAACAAAATTTCATTAAACAAATGCCCTATTTCGGGCAAATTTGTACATACGCCCTATTTTGGGCAAATTTAAACTACCAAAAGAAGCCCTCTATATGGGCTTTAGAATTAAAAACAAATAAAAAATCCTCTACTAGGGTTTGAGGAGGACGAGGTGGCCGCCGGTGCGCCGCCTAGTCCCTGTGGGCCTCGTTGTCGTCGCCGTCGACGACGTCCCCGGGCGGCGAGGCGCCGTTGTGGCTCGACCGCGTCGGGGACTCCGGCCATGGCGACAACATGGCCTCCTCCCAGGCCGAGTGCGGGTCTGGAGCCGCCCGCAGCTCCGCTGCAGCAGCCCGCAGCTGCGCCTCCTCCCTGAGGCGCAGTTCCCTCTCCTGCCACGCGAGGCGCCTGGCCTCCTGGCGCATCTCCTCCTCGCGGTGGAGCCGGGCCTTCTCGCGCCGTCGCGTCGTTGCCTCCTCCCGGCGGACCTGGGCGAGCAACTCCTAGGCCTCGGCGTCCTCGACCGCCTGCCGGGCCTCCTCCTCCATCGTGGAGGTGCGAATGGCCGCCGCGAGATGCGGCCACTTCGCCTCCTCCTCCGCCGCGGACAGCGCTAGAGCGGCGCGCAAGTCCGGGTCATCCTCCTCCTCCGGCTTCGGCAGCAGCAGCGGCGCGGGTTGCGCCAATGCCGCACCGACGTGGGCGGCCTCTCCGATGTGGAGACCGCCGCGCTTTCCCCCGGCCCTCAGCGCCGGCGGAGGACGACAGTTGCTGCTGGCCTCGCCGTCGTTGGCGCCGGGAGCAAAAGCCCTCTTTGGGGCCATGGCGGCGGTTGCGCGTGCGTGGGAAACCGTCGAGTGGAGACTGGAGTGGGGAGTGGACTGGACAGGAACAGATCCCTCCAGTCCACATTTAATATGACGCGCGCATGTGTGTGCGCGTATGTATGAGCGCCTTTGATTGTACTGTGTGTGCGTATGTATGAGCGCTTTTGATTGTACTGTGTTTCGCAAAAAAAAAGCCACATATATTCTCCATGGAAATGTTGTTGATACTCCAAAGACACGTATCTGAAACTGTAGGAATTCTTGGAGCGTAAGTTTACGGAAACTAAATGACGCTCATTGAGAGATTAGGATAGAAACTCCCACTACTAGAAAAAGAGATATACCTGCAGGGAATAGAGACGGCGCACCAGTATTGACGCGCGCTGGTGGCAAATACCGCCAGCGCGTCATAATAGGGTTGCGCCGGCGAAGAACTGATATTGTCGGCGCACCAAAAATTTAGTGCGCCGGGAATAAAGTTCGAAGGGGTCCGGGCCAGATCAAAAAATTCGAGCCCCCTACCATTGTCGCGCCGGGGGTAAGGGGAGTACAGATTTTGTCACCCCCCACCCACCTCCCACCTCCCCCCAAACGCCTTTTTTAGTTTTGATAAAAATAAAAGAAAATGATAGAAATTTCAAAAAAAAAAAATCCTTCGAGATACCTATGTGTTATGCCATCTAGTTTTAATAAAAATTTAACAACATGAATTTCGATATAGTATGCAAAATGGCATCATGTTTCGGTAAAACGGGATTTCTGGTTCCATACGACCTCCGATGAAAAACTTTTTTATATCAAAATCTATCTACGCGAAATTTCCTATCGGATTTCAACCACATGCGGTCGTTTAGCGATTTTTTAGATCCCAAAATTCGAAAAGGAAATCAGAGTTTTTTGAACTAAGATGCGATCTAATATGTTACAGATACACGGGCAATTAAGCCCAATTTGGTATAAAAGGCCGATTCACGTATTCCTTATATATATATATTTCTTCAAACCCATCTTGATCGCGGCCCACCTCTGACTTGGTCAAATTCTGGTGATAACACATGCCCCCCTGGTTTTGGAAATGACATTTCCAAAATCATTACGCTTTCTTTCGTCGGGTCATGTCGGGGCAGAGCAGAACTGCCGCAGAATCTTCCATCATTACGCCTCACCTCCCGGGCTTCTCTATATGAATTGTCAATTTCGGCCTCACGTCCTCGAGAACCGTCATGGCATTAAATCTCCACTACACTCTCTTTATTTATCTATGCCAAACGGTTCACCACTCCATCGCCTTGCTCTGCTCTGTTCACCAAACCAAAAAACCCTTCTCTCCTGCAGCCATGTCTTCCTCTTCCTCCTCCGCTTCAGGCACCTCTCTCCAACCGTTGCCGAAGAACAAAGAAGAGGACGATCTCCGCTCCGGGGCGCACCCCATCTCCTCTGACAAGGAGAAGAAGGGAGGAGAAGCGGAGAGGACCAAGGCCTCCCCCTCCGCCAGGCTCCCGCCGAAGAAGCGCTCCCGCATGTGGGCGGACAGCGAGGACGACGATGATGACGAGGAAGAAGAAGATGAGGAGGAGGAAGATGATTCCTCCGCCTCCATTGGGTATCCTCCAACGAAGCGCTTCCGCGGCTGGGCGGATAGCGAGGACGATGATGATGACGAGGAGGAGGAGGAGGCTCCAGCCGACGGCTGGGGCAGCAGCGGCGAGGAGCTTCCCGGGAGCAGCGCCGACGACCTCGACGACGGCGACGATGAGGACATCGACGACTAGTCGAGTAGGACTAGCAGTAGCAGTGCACTAGGCACTAGATCCCTCTTTTGAGAGCCATCGGCTCTTATTGTAAAGCTGCTCCTTCGAATTAATGAGAATTGTTCTTCCAATTTCTCCTTTCATTAATCCAACTTCCATCCTCCCGCTTGCCACACCAAGACCGATAGTGACGAATCGGGCTATTATTGTTTTTTTCGACCGTGGCGTTTTGCAGTCCCGCAGCCGATGACCATCCATCGGCTAATTTGAGAAACCAGTCTCTTCCTTTTCTTGCAGCACCAGCACGGTCCAAACCTCGTACCAGTACGACGGCTTTTCCTTCCCGAGTTCTTTACGAGAAGATCATGATGCAGTGACAGCCGAGGTAACTCCAATCGGCTCTTAAAAACAAGGCACCTACCAGGCCCATTGCCCCCCGAGTCTTAGCCAAGGCAAAACAGAGCTGTATGGACCTGGGCTCGATCATGTCACGAGGGAGCTTCTTATGCGAGCTAGCCGATTTGAACATAAATCGGCTTCTCAAAGCGAGAGCCTTCAAGGTGAGCTGCCCCCGAGTTTCTTCAGTTCTTGTCGGCTAGATCGGCTCCTTTCCTTTGGTGGATCTGATGCAATCCATTCTTGACCTGATCTGCACGTCCAGGCTGCTCTTGGTCTTGTCCTTGAAGAGAAGATCCGAGCTCTTAAGTTACTCCATTAAGGAGTTCTTTCATTAAAACCCTCTTCGTGCTCCATTGACCCTCTGATCGTATCAGTTATTCCCCTTGAGTCGATGTCTGCTGCATCGGCTGTGCTCGAAAATTTTCGAATTTTCAGAATTTTTTTTTTATTTTTTACGGCCGACTGGTGCATCGGCCCCCACACTCCAATACCTATCACCAAAGGATGAGACGCTTCTAGTGCATATCCTCGTGTTCTATCCACCTGGGTGCCCCCGAGCCGATTCTCGTCAAGAGAATTGATGGTATCGGCTCGTTGGATAACATGTTGAACCCAGGCAGAACGGTAGGTGAGGATAATTTTGGCCGATTGCTGGAATCGGCCTCCACGTTGCTTGCTCGGTGAAGGTTTTGTAAGTTCCCTTCATAAATTTTTGGGGCCGATCACAAGGACCAGCCTCGCCATGTTTGCTCCTTGACGTGCTCTTGCTACTCGTTCGGGCCGGTAGACAAAACCAGCCCAATCTCTCGACTTTATCATGTTGGTGCGCTTGCCGTCGTCCACCTTGGATGTATCGTGTAACCGTGGAGCACCGAGCTTCGTCGGAAGAACGAGCACCATGTTTGTGCCAGCCGATGTTTCATCATCGGCTTTCCTTTGCTTGGGGCGCCACTCCATTTTTCGTGGACGACCCTCTTCATCCAGGGTTCGCTGAACCTTCGCAGCCAGATCAGGCCTTGCCTTCCTCAATATATGCAAGTATAACCTCTCGGCTTCTTCCAGGCCGCGCAATCGTTGAACCCTGCGTTTCGGGAACGGCTGAGTCCGTCGGGGCACCACCTTGGCCGGTGGTACTGTCTTCTTCTTCTCCCTCGTCTTCCGAATCTTCGAGATCTTCCAACCGAGGGGACTCAGCTCGTTTGCTCTGTAGCGGGAGAGGTCCCAAGCGCTCGAACACGGACACGTTGGCTGCCACCTTCTTTTTCGGTTGCATTCGGGCAATTGCCGATTGTTGGCAATCGGCTCATTCCTCGAATCCCAGCAGTGCCTGAAGAAAGGACAATCCCAGTGCCTGTCCTCGTCGTCCCGCTCCCTTGCCTTTCCCTTGGCACAACGCTCGTGCTCCTCCTCATCGCGATTCTGCCGACGATGTCTTCTGGCTTCTCCAGCCAGACGATCTCTTTTATCATCATCGCCGGACCGTCGGCGTTGGTCGTACTGACTCACATACTTGTTGAGGAGGTGATCGAGAGAGGTCGCCGATATCTTATGTTCTTCACTTCTCCCTCCGTGACGTAGCGCTTGCCGTCTTGGCGGAGCCGATCGCGTGGAGCGGCTTCCTCTGTTTCTTTGCTATGAGAGCAGCTGCCCTCATCTCCATCCTTGCCGGCGTGGTGTCCAAGATCTACCATGTTGATATTGCACAGGAAACCCGGCTGGCACCCTCCATGGCAAGCATACTCCACCATGTTCACGGCGGGGAAGGGCTGGGTATCGACCTTCATGGCATACTGGTTGAAAATTAGACGCCCGTTCTCTATCGCCGCTTGGATGTGCCGACGCCACACCCTGCGGTCGTTGGTGGCATGGGAGAGCGAGTTATGCCATTTGCAGTATGGCTTTCCATTCAGCTCTTGCGCCGTGGGGAATTTGAGACCTTCGGGTATCTTCAACTGCTTTTCCTTGAGTAGGAGGTCGAAGATTTGCTCAGTCTTGGTCACGTCAAAATCAAATCCCCTGGGCGGGCCCGGTGGCTTTACCCATTTGCAGGACACGGGGTTCCTCCCCGAGTCCACTCAGCCATCTGCTACTTCTTGGTCTCCCGCGGGAACTTCGTCTTCCTCCGCATCGACCGGGGCTACTGCACGCTTGAACTTGTCTTGGTACGAGGTCCGGGTGGCGCTGTTCATATGCTGAAAGTTTCGAACCATGTGCGCCGGTGAGGGATAATACGCTTGGGAGGCCATGTCCTTGAGCTGTGTTGCAAGGCCTGCTATCGCCAACTCGATCGCTTCCTTTTCGGTTATACGAACCGAATAACATCGGTTTCTAAGATTCCTGAAGCGTCTGGATGTGATTCCGTCACGGTTTCTCCGCGCTTCGACGTAGTTGTGCTAGATCGGCAATGCTAGACTCGGAAGCTTCCGAATGGTACTCGCTCATGGAACTCGCTCTTCCAAGCTGCTTCCAAGTTTGGATGGAGTTCGGTGGTAGCGATGTGTACCACCCGAAAGCCGATCCTGTGAGGGACTCGTGAGAAGAACCTCACGCGCAACTCATCCGACGCTGAGATCGTGCCCAGGCTGTGCCAAATATCGGCTCACATGCTCGATGGAGCTGGACCCGTCCGATCCACCGAACTTTGTGAAGTCCGGGAGCCGATATTTGGGTGGCGGCGGGATCGGTTCGTAGCTGTTGGGGTACGGCTTGGTGTAGCCGAACGCCTTCCTTTTCAGCATCATGCCGAACTGATCTTTCGGAATTGCACAAATCTGATCCGCCGTGATGGCTGAAGGTGTCGAACCCCGAAGATTCGCCGGGGTGGCATACTTAACCAGCCATGCTTGTTTTTCCGGTTCTAAGCCAAGCTGCAGGAGCTGGGCTTTGGAGGTTTGTCGGGGCGGCGTACTTAGCCAGCCACGACCGCTTCTCGGGATCGGCTCCGACGTTCCTCCTGCCGTTCCGAGAGGCCGCCGTTGTTGCAGCCTGGTTCGAGAGTGCCCGGGCGTTGCGGTCCGGCACGTATGCGCACGCGTATCCGTGCGGGACCTCCTTAGGTGGCTCGGGTAGGAATTGGTAGTCACTAGGATCACCACCAATCTTGTAGACGACGTATGCCGATGAGTTCGGCAGTTCCGGTGCTACCCATGCGAACGGGCTGGGGCTGGAGCGGCATCTCTCCTTTGAAAGTCCTCGGAGCCGGTCCCGACGGGGAGTACCGGTGACTCATGATTTCCTGGACGACGCGCGAGCGACACGCTCCAAGGTGTTCACCGAGGCTCTCGAGTGGCGGTGCGGCGCATGAGCCACCATGTAGTTGATCTCCTCGCCGCAGCGACCCGGTGCGTTCTTCGACGGGGCGGACAGGTCCACTCCATCGAGCGCGCCTTCAGGTGTGAAACCCTTCCACCGACGCCATGGGAGCGGGTTCGGTGGAAGGAGCCGATGAGTTCGGCTTCGAGGGTTGCCTTGATCTCGTCATGCTTCTTCTTGAGCTCATCAGGCAGATCCACGTACGTGACCGGAGTGTCTTCCGCCATCTCGGATGTAGATGGCGATGTTGCGGATGTCGAAGGTGGTCCCACCGGGCGTGCCAGAATGTGTTGATGTCAGAAACCCCCTGGCGGGCAGAGACGGTCAACACGGTAGAGCCGGGAACAAGCCGGGGCTGCGGCTGGCCCCGATCCCTCGGAGCGACGGCCCGCAAAGCCTCCCTGGTCGCACGCGCCGATGTTTATCACAAGGGCGTGCCACCTGACCTATACCTGGTCGGGAAGGTGTGGATGATGCCTCGCTTAGTTTCTGCGGGGCACACACGTAAATGTTAAATACGAGCCTCGATCGGCTCTCAGGTTATCCTGTGAATCGGCTCAAAGAGCCGATCCACCCATGATTCGGACGAGGTGTCCGAATATATGGTGGTCCTGCTTGATCAAGGTAAAGCTAATGAGATCTACGACGATGTAGGGTTTTCACCGCATAATCGGATCGTCCTACTCCAGGTTGGGCCTCGCGGCCACGCACGGTGATCGTAAGCCGATCCTAAACAAGGCCTAAAAACCAACACGAGGTTGATCCTCGGAACATCCTGCTTAGGGCCAACGAACGACACCCTACGTGCCGCTGGATCCTCCCCTTTGTAAGGCCTAACTATTGCAGATATTAAACTAATCCTTGTAGAACAAGGAGCAATCGTAACGGATCAGATCTACTAAACTATGATCAAGCGGGGTGCCGCCCCTACACCTAAGATAGGTGTAGGGCGGCTAGACATGCAAGGGTTGCACTACGAAAGCATGTAATATGAAGAACAATGCTAACCCTAACATGTCTAAGATAACTACGTTGCTCGCCATCAAAAAGGCTTCAGTACGAGCAACGCATGAACAACGTGGGCAGGCTTGTGCTGCCTAGATCGCAAGATGCGATCTAGGCAGCATGATGCTTACCGGTAGAAACCCTCGAGACGAAGGGGTTGGCGATGCGCCGAGATTTGTTTGTGGTTGAACGTTGGTTGTTGTTTATTCCATAAACCCTAGGTACATATTTATAGTCCAGGGGACTTTCTAATGTGGGCGTGCACCAAACCGTGCACGAGTAAGATTCTAACTTCTAAACTAAGATGCGATCTAATATGTTACAGATACACGGGCAATTAAGCCCAATTTGGTATAAAAGGCCGATTCACGTATTCCTTCTATATATATATTTCTTCAAACCCATCTTGATCGCGGCCCACCTCTGACTTGGTCAAATTCTGGTGATAACAGGTTCTAGATTTTGTTGAAAAAAATAAAACAAAAAAAGAACCCCCGGCGCACCACCGTACTAGGTGCGCCGGCGGTAACCTCTCCTATAAAGACACAAACCAGCCTTCTCCTCCTCTTCCACTTCTCCTCTCCTTCACTTCTCCTCCTCCCTTCTCCTCCTCCTCCTCTTTCACTTCTCCTACTCCTCCTCCTCCTTCACTTCTCATCCATTCCTTCTCCTCCTCCAGCCACCTTCTCTTCTCCTTCCTCCACTTTCCCTTCTCCTCTTCTACCTTCTTCATATCACTCTATCCGGCAAGAACCTTCTCAAGCTACTCACCGGCGACCACCTCATCGACCTCCCTCCGATGAGCTTCTACCTCCGGCCCGCCTCCCTCCGACAAGCTTCTCCGGTGACCTCCTCTCACTCCGACGGCCACCTCCTTTCACTCTAACGGATACGGCCATGGAGAAAACCACGGTGACGGAGCCAACAATAGTCACGAACTAGAAGTCGACCTAGACAGAGATCTAGATCCAGATCTAGATTAGACTTTTTTTTGAATCATGGAAATAATACCGCCGGTGCACCAGGATGGTGTGCCGGCAATAACTCGTATTACCGCTGGCGCACGGGCTAGTGCGCTGGCAATAACCCATTACCACCGGTCTGTTCCCACCGGCGGGCTCTAGAGCGCCGGCAATAGCCTTTTTTGGTGTGCCGGCAATAAGGCTTTTCCTAGTAGTATCCACACCAAGTGATCATATTGAGATATTTTTGAAACAAAATGCAATACAAAGTTACTAAAAAGTAGGTTTGTAGGCCTTATGGGTGTTGTTGTGCTCTCTTCTTGTGATAATATGATTTTTGATTGTTTGTATTATATTTTTATATGAACGTGCTACCTTATTCAAGTGTGCTCTATAGTTACCAAGCACACCAATTTTACCTATGAGATGTAATGCTTCACCAAACTCACAATTATCAAAGTGAAATAAGATTAAACCTTTTTGCCACAAGCATTTTTACTTCACACCTTATGGTTCCATGTTCAATAAGAAGGCTTGTATACTTAAACTAAAAATATGGAACCGCTCTAAATTATTCACATTGGAATTACTAAAATCATCATGAGAATATGGTATGCGACGAATGTATAACCATAGAAATAAATTTAAGAAGTTAAAATGTTTGGCCACGAGGTGCAGTCACATGATTGTTCTAGAACCAAGATCAGAATGAAGCGGGTGTGGGTAAGACTATGAAATTGTGAAACATGGAGAAGCAACATTAATCAATGGGACGAGCAAAACACAAGAATTTAAAGAGGAACACATATTCTTATGGTCATATCAGTGTATTCTATATGTATATGATTGATTTCCCTTAGATACTCATGGGTAGCCTAGCACAAGTTGTAATTGGAAAAGACATGTTTATGCTATAATTTACACATACCACGGTAGACTATTTGCTTCTTGAGTATGCATGACACATGGAAATGTGCTCGCAAGCGTTAGCAAACATGTGAAAATCTTGTATATGAAGCATCATGTTATGACTTTTTTTTTTGAAACGGAGGCAAAAGCTTTGCCTCATCTATTAATTAAGCAGAAGGTGCCCGGTTTTTAGGAGAAAACCGGGCAAAAACCTAGAAAGACAAGGCCAAGCCCACACCCACCCACACGACGCCACGAAGGCACACCGAGCCACCCTGGCTACCCACATAAGCTACACAAACGCGAAGCTCGAGTTGGCCTATGCCAAACAGATGGCTCCCCAAGAAAAGGCCGGTAGCTCCGATTCTGACGACGAGCCGCGGAGAGGAGATGCACAAGACCTGCGCCGAAAAGGACCTTCACCATCGAACCGCCCCTCGAAGGTCATCGTACACCACCCAAAGGCAGCTTCGACTTCATAGCAAGAGGAGGCCAACCTGAAGACATTCGGACACGCCGGGACGGAGCCGACTAACACGGTCTTGCAGCAACCAAACCATGCCCAACGCCATTGTCGTTGCCGCCCAAGCCCACCGCCGAGAGTCACCTTATCGCCCAAGCGACCCAAGGTCAAGCACCCTCGAAGATGACGAACATACGGAGCCGCCGCTCCGACATACCGCTGCTCCGTCGCGCCCTTGTTGACGTCAGAAACCCACTGGCGGGCAGAGACGGGCAACACCGTAGAGCCGGGAACAACTAGGGCTGCGGCTGGCCCTAGTCCCTCTGAGCGACGGCCCGCAAAGCCTCCTGGTCGCACGCACCGATGTTTATCACAAGGGCGTGCCACCCGACCTATACCTGGTCGGGAAGGTGTGGATGATGCCTCGCTTAGTTTCCTGCCGGGGCACACACGTAAACGTTAAATACGAGCCTCGATCGGCTCTCGGGTTATCCCGTGAATCGGCTCAAAGAGCCGATCCACCCATGATTCGAGACGAGGTGTCCGAATATATGGTGGTCCTGCTTAATCAAGGTAAAGCTAATGAGATCTACGACGATGTGGGGTTTTCACCGCATAATCGGATCATCCTACTCCAGAGTTGGGCCTCGCGGCCACGCACGGTGATCGTAAGCCGATCCTAAACAAGGCCTAAAAACCAACACGAGGTTGATCCTCGGAACATCCTGCTTAGGGCCAACGAACGACACCCTACGTGCCGCTGGATCCTCCCCCCCCTTTGTAAGGCCTAACTATTGCAGATATTAAACTAATCCTTGTAGAACAAGGAGCAATCGTAACGGATCAGATCTACTAAACTATGATCAAGCGGGGTGCCGCCCCTACACCTAAGATAGGTGTAAGGGCGGCTAGACATGCAAGGGTTGCACTACGAAAGCACGTAATATGAAGAACGATGCTAACCCTAACATGTCTAAGATAACTACGTTGCTCGCCATCAAAAAGGCTTCGATACGAGCAACGCATGAACAACGTAGGCAGGCTTGTGCTTGCCTAGATCGCAAGATGCGATCTAGGCAGCATGACGCTTACTCGGTAGAAACCCTCGAGACGAAGGAGTTGGCGATGCGCCGAGATTTGTTTGTGGTTGAACGTTGGTTGTTGTTTATTCCATAAACCCTAGATACATATTTATAGTCCAGGGGACTTTCTAATGTGGGCGTGCACTAAACCGTGCACGAGTAAGATTCTAACTTCTAAACTAAGATGCGATCTAATATGTTACAGATACACGGGCAATTAAGCCCAATTTGGTATAAAAGGCCGATTCACGTATTCCTTCTATATATATATATATATATATATATATATATATATATATATATATATATATATATATATATATATATATATATATATATATTCTTCACGTCCATCTTGATCGCGGCCCACCTCTGACTTGGTCAAATTTTGGTGATAACACATGCCCCCCTGGTTTTGGAAATGACATTTCCAAAATCATTACGCTTTCTTTCGTCGGGTCATGTCGTGGCGAGCGAGAACTGCCGCGAGAATCTTCCATCATTACGCCTCGCCTCCCGGGCTTCTCCGTATGAGCTGTCAATTCCGGCCTCACGTCCTCGAGAACCGTCATGGCATTAAATCTCCACTACACTCTCTTTATTTATCCGTGCCACACGGTTCACCACTCCATCGCCTTGCTCGCTCTCGTTCACCAAACCAAAAAACCCTTCTCTCCTGCAGCCATGTCTTCCTCTTCCTCCTCCGCTTCAGGCACCTCTCTCCAACCGTTGCCGAAGAACAAAGAAGAGGATGATCTCCACTCCGGGGCGCACCCCATCTCCTCTGACAAGGAGAAGAAGGGAGGAGAAGCGGAGAAGACCAAGGCCTCCCCTCCACCGGGCTCCCGCCGAAGAAGCGCTCACGCATGTGGGCGGACAGCGAGGACGACGATGACGACGAGGAAGAAGAAGATGAGGAGGAGGAAGATGATTCCTCCGCCTCCATTGGGTATCCTCCAACGAAGCGCTTCCGCGGCTGGGCGGATAGCGAGGACGATGATGATGACGAGGAGGAGGAGGAGGCTCCGGCCGACGGGCTGGGGCAGCAGCGGCGAGGAGCTTCCTGGGAGCAGCGCCGACGACCTCGACGACGGCGACGATGAGGACATCGACGACTAGTAGAATAGGACTAGCAGTAGCAGTGCACTAGGCACTAGATCCCTCTTTTGAGAGCCATCGGCTCTTCTTGTAAGGCTGCTCCTTTGAATTAATGAGAATTGTTCTTCCAATTTCTCCTTTCATTAATCCAATTTCCATCCTTCCGCTTGCCACACCAAGACCGATAGTGACGAATCGGGTTATTATTGTTTTTCTCGACCGTGGCGTTTTGCAGTCCCGCAGCCGATGACTATTCATCGGCTAATTTGAGGAACCAATCTCCTCTTTTCTTGCAGCACCAGTACGGTCCAAACCTCGTACCAGACGACGGCTTTTCCTTCCCAGTTCCTCCCTGAGACGATCATGATGCAATAACAACCGAGGTAACTCCAATCGGCTCTTAAAAACAGGGCAACCTGGGCTTGATCATGTCTGAGGGAGCTTCTTATGCAGAGCCAGCCGATTCGAACATAAATCGGCTTCTCAAAGCAGAGAGCCTTCAAGGTGAGCTGCCCCCCGAGCTTTCTTCAGTTCTTGCCGGCCAGATCGGCTCCTTCCCTTTGGTGGACCTGATGCGCTCCATCCTTGACCTGATCTGCACGTCCAGGCTGCTCTTGGCCTTGTCCTTGAAGAGAAGATCCGAGCTCTTATTCCTCTTGAGTCGATGGCCACGCATCGGCTTCCATATCCTTAAGTCGATGTCTGCTGCATCGGCTGTGCTCGAAAATTTTCGAATTTTCAGAATTTCACGGCCGTCTCGTGCATCGACCCCCATACTCCAATACCCATCACCAAAAGATGAGACGCTTCCATTGCATATCCTCGTGTTCTATCTACCTGGGTTCCCCCCCGAGCCGATTCTGTCAAGAGAATTGATGGTATCGGCTCTGTTGGATAACATGTTGAACCCAGGCAGAATGGTGGGTGAGGATAATTTTGGCCGATTGCTGGAATCGGCCTCCATGTTGCTTTTTCGATGAAAGGTTTTGTAATGTCCCTTCATAAATTTTTGGGGCCGATCACAAGGATCAGCCTCGCCATGTTTGCTCATTGACGTGTTCTTGCTACTCGTCCAGACCGGTAGACAGAACCAGCCCAATCTCTGATTTTATCATGTTGGTGCGCTTGCTGTCGTCCACCTTGGATGTATCGTGTAACCGTGGAGCGTTAAGCTTTGTCGGAAGAACGAGCACCATGTTTGTGCCAGCCGATGTTTCATCATCGGCTTTCCTTTGCTTGGGGCGCCACTCCATTTTCCGCGGACGGCCCTCTTCATCCAGGGTTCGCTGAACCTTTGCAGCCAGATCAGGCCTTGCCTTCCTCAATGTATGCAAGTATAACCTTTCGGCTTCTTCCAGGTCGCGCAATCGTTGAACCCTGTGTTTCTGGGAACGGCTGAGTCCGTCAGGGCACCACCGTGGCCGGTGATACCTGTCTTCTTCTTCTCCCTCGTCTTCTGAATCTTCGAGATCTTCCAACCGAGGGGACTCAGCTCGTTTGCTCTGTGGCGGGAGAGGTCCTAAGCGCTCGAACACGGACACGTTGGCTGCCTCCTTCTTCTTCCGGTTGCATTACGGGCAATTGCCGATTGTTGGCAATCGGCTCATTCCCGAATCCTAGCGAGTGCTCGAAGAAAGGACAATCCCGGTGCCTGTCCTCGTCGTCTTGCTCCCTTGCCTTTCCCTTGGCACAACGCTCGTGCTCCTCCTCATCGCGATTATGCCGACGATGTCTTCCGGCTTCTCCGGCCGGACGATCTCTTTCATCATCATCGCTGGACCGTCGGCGTTGGTCGTACTGACCCACATACTTGTTGAGGAGGTGATCAGAGAGAGGTCGCTGATATCTCAAGTTCTTCACTTCTCCCTCTGTGACGTAGCGCTTGCCGTCTTGGCGGAGCCGATCGCGTGGAGCGGCTTCCTCTGTTTCTTTGCTATGAGAGCAGCTGCCCTCATCTCCATCCTTGCCAGCGAGGTGTCCAAGATCCACCATGTTGATATTGCACAGGAAACCCGGCTGGCACCCTGCATGGCAAGCATACTCCACCATGTTTACGGCGGGGAAGGGCTGGGTATCGACCTTCATGGCGTACTGGTTGAAAATTAGACGCCCGTTCTCTATCGCCGCTTGGATGTGCCGACGCCACACCCTGCAGTCGTTGGTGGCATGGGAGAGCGAGTTATGCCATTTGCAGTATGGCTTTCCATTCAGCTCTTGCGCCGTGGGGAACTTGAGACCTTCAGGTATCTTCAACTGCTTTTCCTTGAGTAGGAGGTCGAAGATTTGCTCAGTCTTGGTCACGTCAAAATCAAACCCCCTGGGCGGGCCTGGTGGCTTTACCCATTTGCAGGACACGGGGTTCCTCCCCGAGTCCACTCAGCCACTGCTACTTCTTGGTCTCCCGCAGGAACTTCGTCTTCCTCTCGCATCGACCAGGGCTACTGCACGCTTGAACTTGTCTTGGTACAGGTCCGGGTGGCGCTGTTCATATGCTTGAAAGTTTCCGAACCACGTGCGCCGGCGAGGATAATCCGCTTGGGAGGCCATGTCCTTGAGCTGTGTTGCAAGGCCTGCTACCGCCAACTCGACTGCTTCCTTTTCGGTTATACGAACCGAATAGCATCGGTTCCTAAGATTCCTGAAGCGCTGGATGTATTCGTCCACGGTTTCTCCGCGCTCTCGACGTAGGCTGTGCTAGATCGGCAATGCTAGATTCGGAAGCTTCGAATGATACTGCTCATGGAACTGCTCTTCCAAGCTGCTTCCAAATTTGGATGGAGTTCGGTGGTAGCGATGTGTACCACCCGAAAGCCGATCCTGTGAGGGACCGTGAGAAGAACCTCACGCGCAACTCATCCGACGCCGAGATCGTGCCCAGCTGTGCCAAATATCGGCTCACATGCTCGATGGAGCTGGACCCCTATGACCCACTGAACTTTGTGAAGTCCGGGCGCCGATATTTGGGTGGCAGCGGGATCAGTTCGTAGCTGTTGGGGTACGGCTTGGTGTAGCCGAACGCCTTCCTTTTCGGCATCATACCGAACCGATCTTTCGAATTGCACGAGATCTGATCCGCTGTGATGGCTGAAGGTGTCGAACCCCGAAGATTCGTCGGGGTGGCATACTTAACCAGCCATGCTTGCTTTTCCGGTTCTAAGCCAACTGCAGGAGCTGGGCTTTGGAGGTTCGTCGGGGTGGCGTACTTAGCCAGCCACGATTGCTTCTCAGGATCGGCTCCTGACGTTCCTCCTGCCGTTCCAGAGGCCGCTGATATTGCAGCCTGGTTCGAGAGTGCCCAGGCGTTGCAGTCTGGTACGTATGCGCACGTGTATCCGTGCGGGATCTCCTTAGGCGGCTCAGGTAGGAATTGGTAGTCACTAGGATCACCACCAACCTTGTAGACGACATATGCCGCTGAGTTCGGCAATTCCGGTGCTGCCCATGCGAACGGCTGGGGCTGGAGCGGCATCTCTCCTTTGAAAGTCCCCAGAGCCGGTCCTGACGGGGAGTACCGGTGACTCATGATTTCCTGGACGACGCGCAGAGCGACACGCTCCAAGGTGTTCACCGAGCTCTCGGAGTGGCGGTGCGGCGAATGAGCCACCATGTAGTTGATCTCCTGCCGCGGCCGACCCGGTGCGTTCTTCTGACGGGGCGGACAGGTCCACTCCATCGAGCGCGCCTTCAGGTGTGAAACCCTTCCACCTGACGCCATGAGAGCGGGTTCGGTGGAAGGAGCCGATGAGTTCGGCTTCGAGGGTTGCCTTGATCTCGTCATGCTTCTTCTTGAGCTCATCGAGCAGATCCGCGTACGTGACCGGAGTGTCTTCCGCCATCTCGGATGTAGATGGCGATGTCGTGGATGTCGTCGACGGTCCCACCGGGCGTGCCGGAATGTGTTGACGTCGAAACCCACCGGCGGGCGAGAGACGGGCAACACCGTAGAGCCGGGAACAACTAGGGCTGCGGCTGGCCCTAGTCCCTCCGAGCGACGGCCCGCAAAGCCTCCTCGGTCGCACGCACCGATGTTTATCACAAGGGCGTGCCACCCGACCTATACCTGGTCGGGAAGGTGTGGATGATGCCTCGCTTAGTTTCCTGCAGGGCACACACGTAAACGTTAAATACGAGCCTCGATCGGCTCTCGAGGTTATCCCGTGAATCGGCTCAAAGAGCCGATCCACCCATGATTCAGACGAGGTGTCCGAATATATGGTGGTCCTGCTTAATCAAGGTAAAGCTAATGAGATCTACGACGATGTGGGGTTTTCACCGCATAATCGGATCATCCTACTCCAGGTTGGGCCTCGCGGCCACGCACGGTGATCGTAAGCCGATCCTAAACAAGGCCTAAAAACCAACACGAGGTTGATCCTCGGAACATCCTGCTTAGGGCCAACGAACGACACCCTACGTGCCGCTGGATCCTCCCCCTTTGTAAGGCCTAACTATTGCAGATATTAAACTAATCCTTGTAGAACAAGGAGCAATCGTAACGGATCAGATCTACTAAACTATGATCAAGCGGGTGCCGCCCCTACACCTAAGATAGGTGTAAGGGCGGCTAGACATGCAAGGGTTGCACTACGAAAGCACGTAATATGAAGAACGATGCTAACCCTAACATGTCTAAGATAACTACGTTGCTCGCCATCAAAAAGGCTTCGATGACGAGCAACGCATGAACAACGTAGGCAGGCTTGTGCTGCCTAGATCGCAAGATGCGATCTAGGCAGCATGACGCTTACCGGTAGAAACCCTCGAGACGAAGGAGTTGGCGATGCGCCGAGATTTGTTTGTGGTTGAACGTTGGTTGTTGTTTATTCCATAAACCCTAGATACATATTTATAGTCCAGGGGACTTTCTAATGTGGGCGTGCACTAAACCGTGCACGAGTAAGATTCTAACTTATAAACTAAGATGCGATCTAATATGTTACAGATACACGGGCAATTAAGCTCAATTTGGTATAAAAGGCCGATTCACGTATTCCTTCTATATATATATATATATATATATATATATATATATATATATATATATATATATATATATATATATATATATATATATTCTTCACGTCCATCTTGATCGCGGCCCACCTCTGACTTGGTCAAATTCTGGTGATAACAGCCCTGCGCATCCACCAAGACCACCACCTTCCGGGACCGCCGCCCCGACATACCACCGCTCGCTCTCGAGCTGTGACGCCGCACGAACCGTCCACCCGCAACCCAAGCTGCACAGGGCAGAAGGCCGCAGACCACGGGCATCACACCAACTCTTCCGGGGCCGCCGCCCCGACATAACGTCCGAGCGTCCCCTCTAGGACGCATCCGACCGAGCCGACTGCCCTACTGCCCACGCAGCCAGGGTCGCCACCCAAGCCGTGACAAGCCGCATCCCTGCACCATAGAGATGCTGCCGCACCGCCTTCCGGGGCCGCCGCCCCGGCTCACAGCCACCTACCCGAGGCCGCCGCCTCGGCATCCTCCAACGCAGACGGTAAGGCAACGCAGTCCGGCAAACAAACCACCCTTGCCGAGTGAAGTTCACGCCCTCCAAAGACGACGCCTCCAAGATGGGAAGCGACGAGACCGCCGCCGTCGCCCGCTCCGGCCGAGGCAAGAGCTTGGGTTTTCACCCGGAGGGCATGAATCCTCGAAGGCAGGAGAGGTGGAAGCTCCACGACGATGCCTCCAAGAAGGGGAACGGCACCCTAAGGCGTCGCCATCGCCGGTGCCGACCAGGTCGGGCAGAGCTTTCGCCCGGAGCAAGCACCCTCCCGCCGAGGCTTCCTTCACCGGCAGGGAAGCCGGAGCACGCCATCATGCGCGCCAGCACCGTCAACCACCTCGCCCACCATGACACCGCCGCTGCCCGGGGCCTCCGCCCCGGCACACCACCACCAACCAGCAGCCGCTGCAACCTGTAGCACCTCCACGGCCAGGGGCCCTCGCTGGCCAGCACCTCACCGCCACAAACGCCCAGACCTCCCGCGGCCAAGCTGGCCCGCAAGGCCCAGATCTGGCCCGGCCAAGCTCGACCACACCCGGCGCCGCCGCGCCTCGCCACACCCGCACAGCCTCCACGTGCAACCCGTAGCCAGCAGCGCCGCCGCGCCCGTCGCACACCGCCGTGCCCGTCGCAGACTGCATCCCGCCGCCGCGATTCCCCCAATCGCGAGCTAGCCTCCGCCGGCCGGAGAGAGGACAGGTCCTGCCGCCGCCCTCCGCGCGGGCTTTGCCCGGCGGAGACCACCGGCGACGGCAGGGGGGGAGGGGACGGAGGGGGAGGGGTGGTTGCCGGCGGGTGGTGTCGCCGCCCGTGTCGCCCAGGGGAGGAGCGACGCGGCGGCCGTTTTGGTCTCTCGTGTCTTTCCTTGTGGGTTCGTATGTTATCACATAATTACAGTTATATGTGAGGTTACAGTCACGATTGTTTCCCATAATTTTTATTTATCAATATGTCATTATACAATTGAAATACATGGTTTACCATGTAGAATGCACTACTTTTGAAGTCTGTTTTAACGGGTTTATACAAACATTAAAGTTGCACATTTCCTGATATTTTAAAGTCATGAAGCATCACTTCGGGAGTTGGATGACTATTTTTTCTATATGTAAATGTATTGCAAGTACCAGTGAGCAGAAGCATGTAACTGAATTCCATTCATTTTTCAATGCTACAAACTTTGAACTCATAATTTTTACGCACATGTTTGCTCTAAAGCTTTGTCAAAAATAATATTGTGTATCTAGGGTTGTGTAGAATGTACACAATACTAGTAGCTACACTAGGTCAACCTATTACATAAACGGTGGTATGATATCCTTTATGGTGTTTGTAGTTGTTTATTCTAGACTGTATTCCATAATTTTTTGAATTATGGAACTCTCTAGTGACCAACATCCATAGTCATATTGAAACCATACCTGGGCATGTGTCGGGCCGGGCCGGGCCGGGCCTCGGGCCGGCCCGAGGTAAGCCCGACGCAAAAAATCCAGCCCAAGCCCGGCCCGGCCTGACCAAATACCCACCAAGCCCGTCGGGCTGCGGGCCGGGCCGTAGTGTTAAAGTGCGTTTTCGGGCTACCCAGGCCCGGCCCGGCAGTCGGGCCAACATTTCTCGGCCCAGGCCCGAGTTTTTCGGGCCGGGCTGCCCATGGCCAGGTATGATTGAAACACTATAACCTTTTAAAGGTAGTGCTTATTGGTGTAAAACATATCAGTTGGATCTAACAACCGTTCTTGTGTGTAATCTCGGATCTTATCTTGCATGCATGTAGCAATTGATTCTGGATTTGAAATTGAGATGGAAATCATCTAACACATCATCAAAGATTTGGCTACTGTGACAACAATGATGATAGTATATTACAAATTCTGAACATATATACAAAGATGATAGATGGTAAACGTAGTTAGTCATATTACCAATCAACACAAAATAATTCATGGTTAAGTGGTTATGGAAAGTCCATTACTTTGAAGGAAGAAGGTTAATTATGAACTAACATCAAACCGTGTGCAACTATTCATGACGACCTTTCCAAGCCTCCTACTCCCTCCGGTTCATATTAATTGACTCTAATATGAATGTATCTAGACATATTTTAGTTCTAGATACATCCATATTGAAGTCAATTAATATGAATCGGAGGGAGTACCTTCTATGTGTAAATGTTTGAACACTCCAAAGACATGTGTTTGCAATTTTAAACTTTCTTGTAGCGTAAGTTTACATAAATAAAATAATACTCAATGGGCGATTAGAAGAGATACTACGCAACAAGTGTGCATATTGAGATATTCTAAAAACAAAATACAAGAAAATTATTAAAATGTGTATAGAAATTATATTTTCATTTTTTATGTAATTATTATACTCATACTTCTTGACAAAATGTATTCTAGTATCGGAAATTCAATTCGGCTCCCGGGTGCGTATGCTCCCTCTACCAATAAAACATATTTCGAAGTGTGGAAAAATTTTGATAAAAAATTCTACATGTACATCTCCATAATATATGTGTATGCATCAAGTTTCATGAAAAAATAATATTTTTTATGGCCTATGTAAAAAAGAGAAAACTTATCCTATGAAAAGCATTGTTTAATAAAACTTATCCTAGTATCTTTAATAAAACTTGTATTGCCACATACAAAAATATATTGCTAGACTTATTATGCCCATGGTTAAACCATATATGGTGTATTATATGAGTTCAAATACTCAACATAAAAATCCTACTTTCTATGATTTAATTATACTTAATACAGTCATCCGGAGGTGCTCATAGGGGTAGGGTGTGCGTGTGTGCGTTCATAGGGGTGAGTGTATGCGCATGTATGCTGCGTTTGTAGTGTGTTTTTCAAGAAAAAGAAAATGGTTGGTTACAAGGAATGCAGCTTCTCAACTGCCTTCGAAGAAACAAAGAATGTTAAATACTCTAATGGTAAATGCAAATCAACATGATTTTGATAGACACCAATCGGATACTCAACATATATAACCCAACACAAATTAGTTAACAGTATAATGGAACCACCTAGGAGCCTCCATAGCGTTTTGGAGTTCTTGGCCGTCCGATCAAGGTCTTCACGTTCTAGATCATCCATTCGTCATGGTGAACATCGTTGCTTTGTTTTGACCCTATCCAGCTAGCGTCACGGCCCTGTTTTGACCCTATCCAACTTAGTTAACCACGATGGAAAGGTTAAGGAATTTAGTAAGGCAAGAAAAGAAGACTGTTGGATAAAACATTCACATTCAAAAGCTTCTCCCTGTTCGGGCGTAAGGCTTTCTTATCAATAACGACTGGTATTCGAGAGTCGAGACAGCAACAGTTTGATTTGCCAATCACCAGAGTACCTGACTCATCACGTCAATTTCCAGCTGCACTCAACTACGCAAACGTTAATCCCCGTTAAAAACTCAGTTAATTCTCTGTTCCTGGAGCAATGGAAACGCTACATACATGTAAAATTCATGTGCTCCAAACGGGGCAGAACAATTTCATTTACAAAACGTTTGGCAACGGTGGTCCATAAGATCCAGTGAAGTCTCCAGAGAATGATTTGATTTCACCAGTAAAATATCACCCAGGGAAAAATGGTACAGCTATACAATTGAACTTCATAATTTACAAGCCTCGTTCCAACAGATTAACTTGCAGCTCAGCAAAAAAGAATTAAAGAATGATGTGGTACATACTATTCCTAACACAACTCACTGAAACATGTTCTAGATTGCATCAGGGTGCCTAATTTACATACCTTCTGCTATACGGCTGTACATATTTTAAGTGGGGAGAAAGCAAAACCGCTTCTCTGGATCCAACTTAGCGCTCCCAAAATCCATTTGGGCAAAACTGAGGCCCGGGAAGCTCGATGCTCCAACACAGAGGAAATGATGCAGGCTTAGAATTTAAAGCCCATTTATGGTGTATCAACATCTCTAATTCGGTCAAAGTTGGTATGTGAACGCGGCTTGTTCCTTGTGACCCTTCTCATGGATGTCTTCTATGAGCTTATGAAGTTCTGGGAAGAGTGACACAAGCACCTGTTCTATCATCGCAAAAGTGAGCTGCTTCACACACACGGTGGACTGCAGCACAGCATGAGTAGAATGGAAATTAGAATGATGTCGCATCATGGCGTTGCTTGGATGCTAGATTTTGGATTTTTACTTACTTGCAGGAAGTAGTAGATGTCCCTTGCACTGCGTTGGTACTGCTTGTACCCAATTATGCTGACTAACGTAGATGGAGTCCCACCTGGAAAGGCATCAATAATTAGTTAGTTGGACTACATGTACTGACCAGAATTTTGTGTATTTGTTGCTCATATCACATATCTAAATTTGCACACATATACACCAACCTATGTTTGCCGTGTAGCAATGAACAGAACATGTCAATGGACTCACCTAAAAGAAGTTTCTTAACTTCACTGGCATTTCTAGATGCCTCCAGCTGAAGCTCAAAAGAGCTTGTACTGCTCTTTCTGTTACCAGTAGCTTCATCCGCACTTCCTGATGGGTGCTTGTCAGATTGACTCGCACCTGCACCTCCTTGAAGTCCATCCAACTTGGTGAAGAAGACACCATTAGGCCAGAGCGTCTGTAGAATGGTAAATCTGTTAATGACATACGAATGGAGAACTAGAGTTGTTATCCAAGTTACAACTAACTAAAGCTAGATCTTATTTCACACTTCATGGGCCATATAACAGAAGTCAAGTAGTGATATTTAAATCATGGACCCTAGCATATAAGAATGATTTGCTAAGTATTGTGGTATTTATGTCATGCTAATGTTTAGCAAAAAGTGATTTGGTACCAAGTGCCCACCCTTCGCATAGAGCTTGTGGCTGAAAAAATGTACTGCACAATTTGCATTACTGATCCATGTGAAACCTTTTCTAGTTGCAACTACTTTTTACATGGTTTGCTGCAGATAACGTAGCAAACATTAATCTAGTAGCTTAAAAGTATAAAGTGCACTTCAGTTTACAGAAAAAGTATAAAGTGCCTCCTTACATCTTGAATCCAACGGATTCCTTGTATAATGACCTCATCTCTTCTAAGCCAATTAATCTGTCTTATAATCCAATCATCGATTGCATCTTCCATGAGTAACTGCAAGATTTGTTTTGATATCCAAAGAACTTGTTTTCTGCAGATAACATAAGTATCAAGTCAATCATCATATTTATCTGCAATAGAAAGATAGAAACAGCTGGACTGTAGAAGTATTCTGAATCCAATCATGGATGGTGAAAGTATCTGTCTTTCATAGGGATATCATGCCAAAACTGAGAAATGAACCTTGGTCCATATCTCTTGATATTTAACCCTGAATAAACATACCAATCATCATCATCCAATTATACTACTAAAATATGTGAAGTGAGAACTATAAATTATATCCAGCAATCGGCCAAGAAGCTCTATCACAATCCTGAGGGTGTCTAGAATATTGCCTTTAGGTTACTCGTTGAAAACTAGCAGGCAAACATATCAGAAAAAATATATGAAAAAAAATCGAACCTTATCCAACCACGTCGCTTTAGTTGGAACACCTTGTCTACCAGATTCAATAAAGGCACGCTCACATTTGTTGGCACCCACTGACAAACAAAAGAGAGGTTTTAGGGCGTAGTGGAAAAACCTTTAGAACAGAAGTTCCTGCTATTTGATTCAAAGATAGCCACATGTTAGAAAAGCATACCTCAGGAGGAATTCCAGACGGATCCTCAAATGGTTTTACAGATGACATGTTTGCAGAATCTGAATTTCCCCTCGCGGGTTTTTCTATTCGTTGGTTTACTTGTGCATCACAACTAGTGCATGCTTCGATGTGCTTAATATCATTTGAGCCGTACCCTCCATTGTTCAATTCATTGTCTGAGTGGCATGAATGACATGAACTATTTACAGATGAGGGGCGATCTTCACAGTTACTATCAACATCGGAAAGGCTATGTGAACTTCCCAAGTGTCTATTCTGCAGATTCTGGTTGTCTATCTCTTCCTGGTTCCAAGATAAAGGCATCCTATTATCAGCAAATTGTGAATAAGGTGCGCTCGGGGATGATGTGCTGACCGCGCGTTTTAGACCATCTGAAACTCCTTTAACATGCCGAACAATGTCATCCATGGCATCATCAACGTTGACTGCTGATGCAAAAATAAATAAATAAATATCTTGAGTTGAGAAATACTAAATACACAAGCTCATAATTGTGAAAAAAAGAGAATGGGAAGAGATTCACACCAGCCAAGGTTTTCATAACAGAAGTGGACTTTCCAGCTGAGTAATTCTACAAAATGGAAAAGGAAATAAAGTGAGAAGAACCACAGGAAAGTATAAAAAAAATGTGTTCATTCTTTCACTTGTCAAGGAGAGGGCATAAATTTCGTTGGCTCAATACACACCTTTGATGACTCACTAAGAAAATCCATAACTTCATGCTGCTCTGCAATATTAGCGATCGACAAGAGATCCTATTGAACAGAAATGATATTGTAAACAAATTTGAAGTAAAAAGTGGGATGAATGTTACAAGACTAAAGCATACTTGAAGATATCTGTCCAGTAGAATACATCGCTGGTGCACAAGGTAATCATCAATACTAGATGAAAGGAAACTCTTTGGAGGCAAGTGCAATGAGTAATTAGGTATTTCCTTCAGTTGTCTATGAAGACGTTCAAAGTTTCGGTATCTACAAATAGAAGTTGAAAGTCAGCACCATATATTATAATTAGAGGTACTCTGCTATTTCAAAGCTGTTAGAAATCTAGCAATATGCCAGTAAGCATGCCTTCTTTTCACAAACCAGGCCTTGTTATCTGCACCAGTGACAGCAATAGAATAAACTGCAAAAGATTTTGAACCCAGTTTCTCGAAATATGCACCCACTACCTGCAAACAAAATACAAAACCACAACTTGAGTACAATACGGATATCAAGAGGATAGAACTTCACATAGATAGCTAGACATTGCATCAACAATAGTTGGAAGGTAGGAAGCAATTGCTAGGCTAATCATGTAAAAACAGAACATGCAATTTGAAGCAACATGCGAAGTAGTTATCACACAGAACCAGTAAACCAAACAGTAAACTGTATATGTATTGATTCTTATTGGACACAAAATGGTAGAAGCAACAGAACCAAATAAACTCACATGATATCCATTTAAATACTAAATAGAAACAACATATATATGGTGATGTAATTGCATGACAAGTAAAACACAAACCTCACACCATAAAAACTCGATAATAATAGCTAGAACAAATTGCCAGCAACGTGCAAAACACAAAATTAGCGATTAGCATTTGATTGTCATCAACATATGAACCTATCTCAGAACATATTATGCTAGTGCCTATTATTATACTAGCTTCCCATACAAACATAATTTGGTCCTTGATAAGTACTACTAATTAAAATATATACTACATGGTTTAAATCCATTTATTCAGTAGCACCGACTAATCATATATAGTTCTCTATTTCTGAAGAAAAAAGGATACTGAAAAGAGTGGCAGTGATAGGGTCAGCAAAACTTACCCGACACCTTATCTTCTGAGCGTATATTAGTACCTCACCATGTGAGGAAGGACCTGAACCTTTGTCCTCTTGATTTTTCTTTGCATTTAAGCTTTCATTGGAAATCACAGTTTGATTACTTTTGGCCAAATGTCTTTTCTCCATATCCGGACTACTATTAGACCGCTTTAGCTGAGCTTTTGTGTTCTTCACAGCTTCAGAGTGTTTTTCCTTGCTGCTATAATAAACTTGACTCTGCTCTTTTGATTTCACCTCATCTGTATTTTGCGAAACAAGTGGGTGACTGCCCGCGACAAAAGTGGACTGAGCATTCCTATTTGAACCTTGCATCAAATTGACCATGTATTTGTCATCAACTGATGTAACTCTCTCATTGAAGTTAGGGGATAACTCTTTTCCGGCCGCTACTGCAGTTCGAATGTTATCTACGCGTCCTGCACCTTTTCCTTTTGTTGGATGCTCCACCTTCACCATTTTCTTTTGGTAATTTCTCCCAATAGCCCACATGTTCTCAAGGTTCTCCGGAGCAAGAACCTGAGACCGCCTTTCAGTAGCTGCATCCAATACCACTGCCCAATCTGCCTGACGAGGCAGGACGGTCCTCCCATGTTCATCCACTGACACTTTTGACTTGTCACCCTCAAGGGATGTCATCCCGGAACTACTTGATTCTGCAGACAACTTTTGTGATTCCGTTTGACGACCCTGGGGACCTCCTTTATAAGATGAATGATCATTTGTTACCCCAACTACAGTAGTAGTCTTGTTCACGCTGCCTCCAATGTTTGTGTCTTTATTGTTTAGAAAACAGATAATTAGCTCATTCACATAGCTAGGAAAAGAAAGAAACTAAATTAGTAATTGATTTAGCACTGCAACAAAAAGTAAGTATGCATATAGATAACCAAACGATGTGAACTTTCCACAATTTTGAAGCACCGCTTTATTTCGTGTACAGATTACATGCATGAGAAACAAAATGCATTGATTTTCTTCTGGACATGTCATGAACACATGAACTGAAGTACCGAGAACGTGAAACTGAAAACAAAAGGCATGTAATAGAGCTCAAAATAAAACAAAGTGAAGAAAAGAGAGCTTACATCGGACTTGCAAAGTTCATCACTGGTTGCAAGACTAGGCAAGTCAGTAGTTCCCTGGAGAAGCAGCGGACCAATGGACTTTGTGCATCTTGTGGTCTCAACACTAGGGCCATAATACCCCCAACTAGTTCTTGAAGAACCTATAGCCCACCTCAAAAATTAATTGTTGGATAAATGGATTACAACGAAGCTAAGGGTGTTAGCCCTCACCTTGTATTCGTGTTCTGAAGATAACAATGCAGGGTGAAGTTCCTGTGAAACTATCAGGTGCTGCTTCAATCTCTCATCTCTTTCCTCGGAAGACAATGTTACCATGACATCAACACCAATTTGAGACTGATTCTTTCGGAACATATCGACATGTTTTCCAACCAAATCAGCCATATCCCTGCAATGGAGAAAAAATTTGAAACCATTTCAATTTCAATGGAGATAATTATTTGCTAAACAAGTAGACCGCAGATAGTAGATCAATTCTTCACTCACCTTGTTAGCAAGTCCACTAGATTCATCTCCTTCGCCCTGCCTGATACCTCACCAAGAGCATGGAGAATTAAGCCGCGTATCAGTTCTGGAGCCTCTCTATCAGGAGTAATAGAAGAATACCACAAGTCCGTGACAAAGTCCCGCAGAATATTGTCGATGAAACTTTCAAAAGCAGCCTCAACAGAAGGTGAACCAACTTTCCTTCTCCATCTTGAAACTGGTGGCACATTTGAGAGCCGGTGATCATTAGCAGACAACTGCCGTTTTGACGCTTGAGACAAATATGTCTGCTTAGGTACAGGCTGGCTTCTCCAACGGAACTCCACTTTGAAGGAGATGTAACGCAAAAACGCCAGTATAAGAATGGACATAGGAACATTTGTCCACATTGATTTACTTGTATCTATTTCAAAGAAAGATGATGACGAGTGTTAGAAAGACAGTACATTGGAGATAGAAGCTACAGATGATGTAGAAATCAATAGCTGTTACGGCAATAATGGGAACACACTAGAAACCATAAGTAACCTCTTGATTGCCAACAAATTGATTAAGCACATAGTGAAGCAAAAAAAAGGAAGGGGGGTGTATATTCACATCTCAAGCTAAATTTGTTCATTCAATTGAAGCTACATTTCCACCAACAACTGGATTGGATGTTGCAGATAATTCACAAGCAGTGGATCCGTGTATCCATATTAAATACAAAAAGCTTTATCTCATTTCATTCAACACAAACATATGCCTATCTACAAATATCATGTAAACCTAACAAACATTGTAAAATGAGAAGTTCGTCTAGTATGACTTAAATCAAGTGACTAGCAATGAAGAGAAAATGTTACGTAATGAGCCAGAACAGAAAACATATGCTCGCTTGCACCCATCATTAGTGAGAACGGGCATAATTTTGATCATGAAAAACGTCTTGCGGTATCATAGATTTAAGTTTTTCTTAATAATTTTGATCTAACCAAGCAAGTTTCCTTGCTAATGAGCTCAACTCTTCTCTACCAATAAAAGCATGAACCAAATCAAAGGCCAGCAGAAACTAACAGCTGAAAAGTCAGCTAACAAAAGCGGTGAAAACCCCCTGCTGTCAGATGCGTTCCGCGGCTAATTTGCAGGCAATTGCAAGCTCTAGTTGTCCGACTAGCAAAAGTCGTGTCAACTTTCTGACTCATTATCCACCGAATTCCTCGCAATCCCAAAATCTCTCACGAATACATCCTGGCGCAGCAACGATCGCCACTGCGTATCCACGAAACGACAGGACGATCCAATTCCAGCCCGAGCAATCTAATCGCATCGGGGGTGGCGTCCGTCAATCGCCGCGTAGTAGTAGCACATATCGGGGGGTAAACGAAAGGGGGATCAAGGAAAAATTGGGCGTGCTTACGCGTCATGAAGTAGGAGATGGCGAAGATGCAGAGCGCCCAGCACAGGGTCCGCACCTTGGCCTCCTCGATCAGATCGTCCACGCTCCCCATCGCCCTCCGCATCTCCGCGCGCGGCGGGGGGCGCGCAGGCCAGACGGTGGAGGGCAGAGGCTCCGGCGCCCGGCGGGATCGCTCAGGGTGTCCCGACGCTAGGGTTTCGCTGCCGCCGCCGCCGTCGCCGGAGAAGAACTCGACGGCCGGCGTTTTATTTAATTTTTTTCTTTGTCTCGTTTCCTTCCTGTTTTGGGGGCGTGACCGAGTTGAAGCTGTGTGCGGCCCGGACAGCGCTTGTCTGCGGCGCGCGCGCGCGTGGCTGGCGTGCGGGGCCCAGTTGTCAGTGGGAGAGGGGAGTGTGACGGTTTCCGCGCGGGACCCGCGTGACATCCGGTCTCATGCCGGGACAGCTTGCTTCAACGGCTGATATAACGATAACTATGGCGGTTATGTTCACTGACATGTGGGACGGGCCAACGTACTGTCATCATCATCGGTATGAACAGGGGTGGAAGGACAGAAACAGCTAAATCGCGATGTAGATTCACATGCACCTGCAAGAGTGTAATATTTTTCCTCTTCCTGTTTTATTATTACTATAATTTTCTGAAAAATCAGCAAGACTCTATTGTTGATAAGAAAAAAAAAAGACTCTCTTATAGAGGCGGAATATTCATTCAGTGGGAGGCGACGTTCCCGTCGACAGCGAGGCGCCTGTGGTGACTTCGTCAATTTCAAGATCCAATTCGCCGGCTCAGTCTTCCGGGAGGTGCTCATAGAGGTAGGATGTGCGTGTGTACGTTCATATGAGTGAGCGTATGTGCGTGTATGTGAGCGGATGTGTTTGTACCGTGTTTCTAAAAACAAAATTAAAGTAACGGTTAATATCGTTCAGGAGTTTATCTAGGATAATGCTAGGGATTTCATCGACCCAATTACAAGAAAGTTTTTTAGGAAATAAGTCATATCTAGTTTATGAACCGCTCCATTTACTTCCGTTGGATAATGTTAGAATTGAACCCTGCCAACAAGTGTCATCAAATCGACACAATCCGCGAAAACCACAATGATTCTCTCCACCATGCTTCTACTCATGTGCAAGCTTCAATAGTTTCTATCGAAGCCGATTCATTTTGGACATTGTTGCATCCTAGGCGATTAGCCACAATGCTTTCGTTGCAGTAGTAGATGCTACATTCTAAAGGTAGTATATGGTAGATATCGATATGAAATTGCCTTCGTAATCTTTCAGAAACGCCCTAGCTGCACCTATATGAACATCAAGATGAAAGCAACCATCCACATTCACTTCGACTTGTTTATGACCCAGCTAGATTCATCGTGCATCAGAATTAATCAAGTTCCTTCGAGCTTTAGCGACATTTGCAACGATGGTGAGGACTGACATCCTATAGCGGTGCATCGCAGGAGCAAATTCGACATGTGTTCTTTGACTTCTAATCCTCCATGGGTACCAAAACCCAACCGCAATAATTTCTCTCGGTCTCACGTTTTGAAAACATGGGAGCTGCCAGTCTTGCCGCTAAAGAGGAACTCAATGACAGCTGAGACTAAGCGATCAACCATTACTTCCTCGTTATAATCGTGTTGATGCCGAGAGAGTTCCACATAGTGATCGATATGGCATTTAAACAAAAGGTGTACATGCTATCTTCTGCTACTTGGTGACAAATTGGACACTCACCACTCAGTTATGACATGTTGATTTACCATGATAGACTATAGTGGTATTATTCCATGCAATGCATGGTGGCAAGAAATTTTTATTTTGCTTGGAATCTTAAGCTTCCATAAAGACTTCCAAACTGGATTATTATCTGAAGACCCGGGTAGAGATAACTACGTACACTGCTTTAGGTCCAAGCTGATTTTTCTGTTGCGGACCGTAGGTAGAACTGAGAATAAAGCGTCCATACTAAGTAAAGTCACAGGCTATAAAATCATCAAAATCGTGTGTATTAAGATAGATTTGTAGAATATGATTCACATCAACTCTTAAGAAAAGAGCGTGTAGTTGTGCCTCATGCCAATATCCAGTAATTGGGCCAATTGTCGGAGAGACTTTTGCATAGACCACATCTTCCCTTGGTGAAATAATTTTTTGACAGGGATTGAGGGATCCGTGGATTAGTATAAATGTTTATGCTCTCTCCATTTCCTACTCGTCATATATAAAAATAGTCATCCTAGCCATGATACTTTGCCACATGAAGGATGATCCAGCCTTTGGCCCCGCCTTTAATACGTCATCGTGAGGAAAATATTTAACGTAAAACTTTGGCACATACGGGTTCATGTTCATTGATTAGACGCTAGACCTGTGTTGCTAGCATTTCCAAACTGAAGGTGTAGAAATCTCACAAACCCATTCCTCCTTTAATATTGGCTAACAAAGTTTCCACACACAGATCAATGCATCATTTTGCTATTCTCACCATCACCGTCCCAGAATTGTGTTTTTAGGTAAGAATCTGAAATTATTCCGGATGGATCCAATGGCCTCTCTTATCCACAGTAAGTTCGGATCCCATCAAGATTTATCCGTACCATCAAGAATACCATACGAAATTCTGAATGTTCATGAGCCACTCCGAAATGGTCACTTCTCATGGGACATATATATCCACTCCTTCTATGAAGGGGTATCCTTTGATTGAGCAAATAAGAAGTCTTATCGATTTCTCCCTCCTTCATTGTTAAGCACCTCAAGAGCTTGAGATATCCCGGTTCCTCCACCCATATTCAAATCTCTTTGAGGAACTGAAAGGCCATATCCAAATCTGAAAGTCCACAAAGCCAAATCATTACCCTCTTGAGTTCTTCAATATATATATTACATATGGTTGGCATGCTAGGGCCGCATGAAGATCCCAGGTTGTGAATTCATGCTCATGGAAAAATTTGT
>NC_061510.1:258797384-258821812 GCF_022539505.1 Lolium rigidum
GCTTTTCTTAATATTGTTTGTTAGGATATACCCAGCCTCCCGTACCCCCAGCCTCCCAGCCCTAGCCGCCGCCGCCGCCGCCGCCGGTAGCGCCGCCGGGGCAAAGACCCACGGGGCGTGGCGGCGGCGGGGGCCCTTCCTCGTCGACGCTTGGTGGACGGCGGCCGGATCTCCCTCTCTCGAGCATGGCGGACGCGCGGATGGGATGGGCGGCGGCGGCCTCGCGCCGCGCGCCCTTCTCCCGTCTGGCTCTCCCCGGTGGATCGGCCGGCGCAGCTGGGATGGGCGGCGGCGGCCTGCCTGCGCGCTCTCCTCCCGTCGGCTCTCCGCGACGACTCCGGCAGGGGCTGGTGGCGGGCGGCGGCCGTGCCCATGGCTCGCGCCATTTCCCCCCCTCCTCTCGCCGGTGAGTGGAGGCGATCTCGGGCTTCACCCGCGACACGAGGTCGCCTGGGGCAGCAGCCTTGGGTACGGCGGTGGAGGTGGCCCTCTTCTTCGCCGGAGAGGGTCGGCCTGCGGTTGTTGGTGGTGGATCTATCGATCTATCACCGCGTTCCAGCGGCGAGATGGAGATGCATGGAAGCCGGCGACGGAGTCGCCGGGGGAGGGTTGGAGTGGCCAGCCCAGGATGGTCGCCGACGTGGGGGTCCGACCTGAATAAAGGCGGTGGTCCTAGGGTCTCTCTTGCGTGAAGAGGAAAACCTGCCGGAGGCCTCGGACTCGTGATCTAGCCGGAGTGTTGAGTTCCGGAAGGCTCCGCCGGCGAATGTAACAAGTGCTTTTTGCCCGGAGTTTGCCGGATCGGTGGTATTCTGGTCGTGCGCACCCATGCTTTTATTCCGACCGATTGGTTCTGGAGGGAGCGGCGTGAAGCTCTTTTTCTCGTGTTGACATCAAGTGACTATGGATCCATGATGAAAGTCGGAAGAAGAGAAGTTCATGAAGGCCGGAGGGGAGGACTAGCTAAGGGAGGTTCAAGTCTCCGCGCTGTTGAGGGACTTGCTTGGTGTTCCGGGCTTCACAGCGAGCGGTATGAAAGCGGGGCGACAACACAGGTGAAGTTCGCAGTCCTACCTTTCAGGGTGAAAACCCAAGGTCCGACCTTAACCTGGTTGTGCCCGGCAATGACCTTGTTGGAGGCATTGTTTTGAGAGCGGGGACTATCTTCTCGGGTGAAAACCTAAGATCGTTGATCGGGCGACGACGGTGTTAGAGCACTCGTTTCCTTCTTGGAGGCGTCGTTTTTGGAGAGTCTGTATTTCAGGTGTTGTTTTGGCGGTGGATGTATTGCTGTTGTTATGCCCGAGATACTGTAGCGGGACTTTTGTTTCTTAGTTTTTTTTTCCTTTTTTTGGCTGTGTGCATCCGTAGTGCCATTAGGGTGGTGCGTTGTTGCAGAGGCTGGGTGTAATTGGTATCTTTTTGATATTGATATATTCCCTTTATCGAAAAAAGTGATTGCTTTTCTTTCCTTGTAGTTTTCTTAGTCAGGTGATGATGCTGTCTTTTGGAGCAAAAGCGATTGAAAGCTCAGGAATCCAAACCAATCTGGCTGCATCTGCGAATAGATTGTCATTGCGGAGGATATAGCGGATATATTCACTCTCAATACAACAAGAGAGAACTTTGAAGAACATGTGTGACACATTTACATACGAGTAGGATATTTGAAAAACAATACAAGGTTGTAAATAAAGTAAGCAACTCAGCTGAAAATGTATGTTAAGAATATTAGATATGTGTAAGCCATACTAATGCAAATAAATAGCTATTTTAACTTACTAATATATAAATTTACATATAATTATGAAAAAGCTGACAATATGTACACAAAAAATCTATCTTAAATTTCAAGTTGCTAATTAGCTCCACTTTCCTCATTACTCCGATGAAAATACTTCGAAGAATTTAAACTTTGATTCTATGATGTCCATCAGCATCACATCCATACAAGTGTGCGTGAACAATCTCGTAATATATTCTTCGAGTCATGAACTTATTGTAGTTAGCTAGATGTCGAAATTTCCTTGAAAGTGAGAAGAAAAAAAGTGCGAAGGCACAATAAGTGGAGAAGGGCATATGCTCCATGCACCCATGATGAAAATTGTTCAATAGTATTTCATACTCTATTTAATGTTCAGATAATTTCGTATGACAATAGAACATATATATCTTCATATGCATCAGATGAATTTATCACATGTCTTCTTATCATGTATTGGATTTATTTTAAATTACCAAATGAACCATGAGTTTCATGTTTAATTAAGATATTGTAAACCCAAGTTCCTAAGGGCATGTGGGACTACAGTTATAGTTACATGAAACCTAGGTCTTTAGTCAATGACCTTACATGCACCCATGCTTTTTTGGTCATGAGCTTTCAACAAACCAGGACATAATCAATTCACATATCACATCCATGACATATCAACTAAGGAGTTGCGGACTTATGAAACATATACGTTCAAGTGCAAACGCCCAAGAAACGATGAGTTGTCTGCAATATGACCATAAAACTTAATTTTGTTCTTATTTAGCAGTTAATATATTATCGATTAACGATGTTTTTATAACAAAAAACGAACTCGCTATGGAAGCAAACTTCAAGAAATATAGAAACTATATATGGTTTTTTACTTTCTAGTAACTATTAAAAAATATTTTTTATTTAGCCATATTAATATCTAGTCATATGTTCTGTGTACAAAATTGTTTTGTCCATTTTGAATTTTTTTTATTTAACTATGAGATTATGTGGTCATTTTTATATATAAAGAAAATAATATACCGTAGTGTGTTTTCCCTACGGTTTCATGATCAATCTTTTTTTAGTATATAGCTAGTTATACTCCATGCAACTACACAAAGGCTCAAAAGAAAAAGAAAAAAACTAGTAGCTCTTAAATGCTTGATAGTCGTGTTCACTATTCATGTTCCTTTTAGTCACAATGTTCATATACACCACACCATACATAATTATTTCTCTACTTATCATTATTGGTCACAGGATTATATATCAACTTAACCTATTTGTGTTGACCCGAAACAAAGGAAATTAATGGGCTATGTGATCACCCACAAGACTCAACTCAACCTTTATTGCTTTAATTTGTAGGCACACTACACAATTGTCCATTAGATGCTACTATGTTTCAAGCAACAAACGCGAGATGGAAGAATCAAAATGGGGACCCCTAGACACACACTATATCATGCGAAAAAGGGATGCAACATTATCGCTTCGTGTGATGCAATGTAGTTATCCTTTTTTTGTTAAAAGAAAAAAAATAATGCTACACGCTATTCACACGTCTCGTTTGTTGATATTTATTTGGTCTCGGGTTTCAGCCACATAATACCAATCTCCTTCCTTTTCCCGTCCCAACATGGTGAGGCCTTCCACATTACCGTCATTCCCTGCCAACTTTTAATCCAAGCGTTGGATGATCAATTGCCGCTTTTTATCACCTATCTTGTTAGGCTTGTCGATTCATGTGGACCGACTTGTAGGTGGTGTCTCTATCGGTTTTTGTTGCGGTGCTGCGGCGCTAACGCTGAACTTGTGTACATACTTACTTGTTGTCGGCATCGCTCGCGCAAAAGTTCATACCCGTATCGTAGCACCAGCTCTGACACCCCGTTTCGTACAATTGACGTCTCGTTTGAATTTTGAAAGGGGCTGAAAATGAAACGAAACCTAAATAGCCTCGATTATCTCTCCGCAGGATTTGCATAGATGGTACTACACGGCACCAAACTGTGCCTTGTGTTTTCTTTCTTCGTCATGGGACAATATTTGTTCATGTAGCAGTAGTACTGGGCTACTGTTGCTGTACTGGTAATGAAGGGGCGCGCAAAGTCGGGGAGGAACAAAAGATCCTGGTGAGCAGAGCACGCACGGCATGGGGTCGTGACGCCGCCACGTCACCCCGGAAAACCCCTCACCTGCCCTCCAGCCGACGGTGGGACCACCGGAATCCCGGTGGCCCGCATGTCAGTGAGGTCTCTCACCCACCCAGAAAGGCTTTTGGGTGGTGGCCTTCCCCACGTGCCAACTACCGTGACGGATCGGGGCCCATGGATTTACGCCGTTCACACCGGGCCAGCGGGGACACGTGTCGAGATCCGCGTGGGCCGCGAGCCCAGGACGGGACGAGAGGCCGCAGCGCGCGCGGCGCAGAGGATCCGGTGCGGGAGGAGGGAGAGGGATTCGGTGGGGGTGGGGCCCGATTTGTGGCGTCGCTGTCGTGTGGGCCCGGGTGAGGGGGACGGGTCAAGGGCCCGGCCAATGGGGGCTCGTCAGCTTACGGCCCGCGTCGCCGTCGGTGGTGGCCGCTTTCCCATTGGCTCTTCTCGAGGGGTGGCCCACCTTGGCGAAGAATATGGGGCGGGCCCACCGCGGAAGGGAAGGAAGGATACGGCGAGCTGCATGCGTGAACGTTTTTTTTTCTTCGATAATCTTGGTTTCGTCTGTGTGCAGAAGACAAATTTTGGGTGGAGATGAGCGGGCGGAGGCATGAGCACGAGCGGCATGGCCGTGTGCGACGCCCTGTCGGCTGGTTAGGGTAGATGGGTCCGTCCAAGGGCACTCTGATGTCCACCATTGTGGACTCGTAGGTAAGTCGTAGTATTGCTTGTTTACTTTTTCCATTTAAAATGCTTCCTTGTTCTTCAGCATTTTTTCGCATATAAAATGTATTAATATGAAAAAATATTAATTACACACACCCTCAGCAACGTAATATCAACATCTATTTACGATAGTTTCACTTCTCCAACATCTGCACCAATCGGAGATGCATACAGTCAGGATGCACTGCATGAGCACCAGGATAGTCTGGGTCTCAAGTATAAATAGAAATCTAAATTCGCATCCATCAGATTTTGAACTAGGCGTTGGGTATGTACATCCTATTCTCAAAAAAGAGTTGATGAAACTGTAAAGGCTGTTGATATAAATCTGGCAGTCCCCAAGCATATCAGCAATTGGTTTTGTCCGCTTCTCATTGCTAGTTGAAATGACTCTCAGATATTCTTCACGAGCGGTTCATTGTCATGTACCAAATAAGTTATGCTTTGTTCTTTATTTTTTCTTGAAAAGAGAGATAATCTCCTACTTAAATTTTGGAAGAGAATTTATATTCCTAGTCACTGCACCAACTAAGGATTACAGATGGACACATGCTTTCTAAGTATGGGGATTTCGATCTTGGCTAACTAGAAAACCTAGTCTTCAAAGGTAAGAATATGAGTATTATGATTTTGACCTTGGTTATACACCAAGTTTCATCCGAATGGAACGCAAATTTATGTCGGTGAAAATTTGAACCTAGCCGTTCGTTCTGTACACACACTCCTCCAAACAAGTGAGTTTTTTCTTTGCTAATATAAGATTTTGTAATTATGAATTCTTCTTTGGATATCATGTTATTATATTTATTAACTTTTTGTTTGTGAACAATATTTATTAGCTTTTTTTGTGTGTACATATTTCTTTACGGATGCACATCATGGTGATTATTGAGCACTACTAGAAACTTGTATACGTGAGAAAATGCTATCTTTCTTTGATACCATTATTCTTTGTCGGTCTCACCTCGCTACAAGAATCGGGAGCTATGATGTTTTTCCCCGTGACATTCAAAAACTTCATGGAATGGCCAAAAATATGTGACGTCCTGAAACATTTTTGTTCCGGCCTACTTGAGGAACAAAAACTTGTCATCTTTTTTTTATCGTTCCTTAGGAAGACCTTATCTCCTTTTTTGATTCTATATGGGGGCGCTCTAGTAAGAGTTTGTTAATATGTTCTTGTATATGTACGTCATGCACTCGTGTGTTTTGGACGTATTTTGACTCTTGCTGGACTTGTTTATCTTAATGGATATTCTTGTTATAACTTGCCAACAAATATGTATTTTGGATCTTCTCTTCTCAATGCATATTCGAGATGATTAAGTCTTGTGGGGACATATCGTCATCTTGTAGCATTCTCTGTATCCGCAAATAGTGCAAATTTCTCCAATTGCTCATATATAGTTAGATATGTGTTTGACTTCACTCACATTATGATAAATGCACAAATTAACAAGGAAAAAGTACTATATTCCGCGTCTAGATTTCCTTCCAATTTGGTACTTGATGCTAGTGGTGCAGAACTTTAGAGGGTTTAGGAGAAGCAACATTTCTATGTTATTCATATCTACCTTTGACATTGATATTTGTTGCATGGCTAAGTATATAGGAGAGACTGCACCAAAATTTAGATTTACCAAAAATATATACTACCTTGCTGATTGGTGATGCAACAAAATCCTTAAATTTTATAACTGAGCGATTCATATAAACAAATACAGGTATCTTTCCAAAACAAGACTTCACTAAAAATTGAAAAGATTTAGATAGAAAATTCCATGTATACAAGGAAAGGAGCACATATTCTAATTAATGCTAGTTTTAGTTTCCTATCTACATCCTCTTTTTTGCTTGAACATCATTATTTACCTTAACGGCCCATGTACATAAAGAAAAGCCGCATGCTGGCTCATTTATGCCTGACATTGTTCCTATTACCGTATTCCTTTTGGTTAAAACTTTCATGTCATAGTGTAGGCCATAACAATTATAGGTGTGTCGGTTTTTTTCTTCTTTCAAACTAATAGATGTGCCAATGGAGTCGATGGTAATCAAACTAAGTAGTGCAAAACAAATATATTTATGCCTGAAAACTACCCATGTTAATGGTGATAAAAACATCCACAGGTGAAAATCGAGGTAACATTTGTGTCATGTCGTTTTTGCTTGCATTTTCATTGTTGGATCTGAACAAACGACTTCATTTTTGTCAATTTTAAGTTTGATGGGCCAAAATATGATGGCATATTTACAATTGAAGACTATACATGTTGTAGGTTAGTTTGAGGCTCATTGTATTTACCATAAGGACGTGAATACCCATTGAACCATGTTCATAATTTTGGTGTGACGAGGTCAAAGATCGCAGAAGCACATTGCACTTTTTTTTGAGAGGGAAAACCCTAGGCTGTCATCGATAGATGCATACAACCTCTAATTTATTTCAAGCACATTGCACTTGGCAAAGAAAATAAAAGAAAAGAAATGGAAAACCAAGTTAAACAATGTCTCTGTATATAATTTAGATATTATCCCATAGCAACGCACAAACTTTAAGCTGGCAAGGAGTAAACTTTGTTTGATACCGGTGGGCATAGAAAGTACACAAACATCTATACTTACAATCTAAAGAAAAAAATTATGTTATTGTTGGATATTATAGTTAAAAGTTCAACTGATCCTAGTTAATCGTGTACACAGTCATAAACGATAGAAAATATCTAATGGTATACTCTCTCCGCCAAAACGATAGTAAACTTTGTTTGATACTGGCTGGTGGGCGTAGAAAGTACACAAACGTACTTATAATCTAAATAAAAAATTATGTTATTGTTGGATATTATTGTTAAAAATCTAACTAATCCCAATAAATCGTGTAGACAATCATCAAATAGCAAAATGTTCAATGGTATACTCACTCCGTCAAACAATCTAAGACATATTTTGTTTGATTAAGAAATAACTTTGATACTCTATCGACATAAGTTCTATATACACATTAACTCCTTCCGTTCACAACTAATTGTTTTGGTCGAACTCAAATTTTATAAACGTACATTGACCAATATCAACATCTACAGTATAAAATATATTGTATTAAAATCATCATAAAAGTTATATTTTATGTATTTGATATTATGAATATTGATTTTTTATTATATTCTACGTCAAACTTTGTAAGTTTGACTTTAGCTAAACCTAGAACGTGAAGTACAAAAAACGGAGGGACCACATGATATCGTAAGGGTTGCTCAAGTTATTGTCTTAATAACATAAAATTGTGCGTGCGTGTGTGTGTGCTGTGCAAAAAAACACGATCCAGCTCAGTCCCTGGTCGAACTATTGGTGGGTTCATGACATGATCTCTCCTCCACTACGACTATGCTTCCACTGACTTGACAAGGTTCTTTGTTATGCATGTAGAGCATTCATGTCTCGATTGTTGTAGTGCTACAGCTAGTACTTCTCATTAAGCAACTGAACGATCTCCTTGTTGGTTTAGTTGTGGAGTGAAATGGAACCTAGACGTGACAAGAGATTTCCATCTACACGCACTCGACCGCGTTCAAGTCTGCAGACATAGGTAGGCCTAACAAGATAAGCTTATACTAGCCTTTCATGTCTCAAAACCAATCATAGAATCACATTTTTTTGTTATCGATCGTTCGGCCAAACTAGCTGCATTAGGAGGTTAATTAGCAGATGAAACAATGGTTGAACAAGGCTACTACGGTACCACATTGCCACCTTACGCCAAAAGGTTTGGTCGAAATCGGTTTTGGGGTTTGAGGAGCCCACATCCATTTAAGATAAACAAACTCGAGATCCTTCTAGCCAATGAGCTCATCCTCCCACTGGACGAGGCTATGGAATCGATATCTCTCCCCTCGGCGGAGAGGGGCTTCCGCAAGCTCCTCAAGCGCAAGTTGCTGGGTCTCGCCTCCCTAGAGCGCATGATTGTGAGGCAACGGTCGAGGATTACGTGGTTGGATGAGGGTGATGCCTGCACCAAGTTCTTCCACATCCACACCAACCACCGTCGTCGAAAGAACTTCATTGCTCATCTTAAGGTGGACGGGTGCTGGTCTCGGACCAGCAAGAGAAGTTCAAGGCAGTGGACTCCTTCTATGGAGATCTTCTGGGTACATCGCCTGAGCGAGCTTTCTTGCTCGACTTGGACTTTTTGGGAGTCCATACGCACGATCTCTCTGAGTTGGAGTCGCCTTTCACGGGGGAGGAGGGGCGTTATCCGCATCCATGCGTTGGATAAAGTGACCGGGACGGATGGTTTCTTTGGCAGATTTTATGTGGCTTGCTGGAACATCATCAAGCAAGACATCATGGATGCCTTCCAGGCACTGTGGAGTGGGGACTGTAGGGGGCTCCATGTGGACAACTAGTCTTTGGTTTCCCTCTTGCCGAAGCATGCCTAAGCAATGGAGGTGAAGGATTTTCACCCTATCATCTTGATTTATAATGTGGCGAAGCTGGTGGCCAAGGTCCCCTCCTTGCGCCTTGCCACACGCATGGCAGAGATTCTGGGTCCTCACTAGAGTGCGTTCATTCATGTCCGCTATCTTCATGATAAGTTTCAACTCGTCCATTGCACCTCGCGTAAGCTCCACACTCTCAAGAGGCACGCCATCCTTCTCAAGTTGGACACCACTAAGGCCTTCGACACTGTTGATTGGGATTTTCCGCTGGAAGTGATTGTTAAGCTTGGGTTTGGTCATAGATGGCTAACCATCATCTGTGGGCTTCTTGGATATGCTTCTACTCGTGTGGTTGTTAATAATATGGCGGGCGAGGTGGGACTGATCTTCCATTGGCCGGGCCTAAGGTAGGGGTACCCCTTTCCCCTGCTCTTTAAAGCGGTCATGGATGTCCTATGCCAGATGTTTGAGCTTGCTGCGGCAGATGGCCTGCTTAATATGCTCGCTGCTAGTGTTTTCGCATCGTACATCCATGTACGCCCATGATGTGGTCACTTTCGTTCACTCGACGGAGGTGGACCTGCTGACGTGTGCCGCAGTTGTGCACGACTTTGGTGTGTCATCAGGGTTGCGCACCAACCTCGTGCCCCATCATATATGTTGCTGGTTGGAGCAAGTGGAGTTGGCGAGAACGATTCTCGGTTGTGAAGTGGCTTATTTTCCTTTCAAGTACCTTGGGCTGCCCCTTGGCCCGAGGAAGGTGAAGGCCGCACAAGTGCAGCCCCTGGTTGACAGTGTTGCTAGTAGACTCCCGCCCTAGTGCGCGAAGCTTCTTACTCATGGAGGTAGGCCAGTTATTGTCCATACCACCTTGTGCACGATTCCGATCTATGCCATGATGCCGTTGGACATTCCTCCCAAGGCCGTCGAAGCGCTCATGGATATCTATCGGGCCTTTCCTTTGGAAAGGCCGGTAGGAGGTCAAGCGTGGCCAATGTTTGGTGGATTGGGACAAGTTTGCCTCCTCAAAGTGTTTGGGTGGCCTCGGCAACCCAAAACTTCGGCTCCTGAATCTTGCCCTTCGATGTCGATGGGTATGGTTAGAAAGGAGGACCCTTCGAGAGCCTAGACTGACTTCAACATCTAGCTGCCCAGTCATTGCACCACGATCTTCGGGACGGCCATTGGGTACGTGCTTGGCAATGGTGAGCGTACAAGCTTCTGGAAAGATCGGTGGATAGGCGGGGAGAGGGTGGCTGACATTGCCCCAACGTGGTTAGGTGGGTCTACAGGAGGATGATACGTCCATTTTGCATCACTATTTTATATCATAATTTACTGTTATTCATTGATATATTTCATATTTAGAGATGATACTTATGTTATTTCACCTATTTTGCATGTTTCATGATTATTGGAGAATTACTCACCGGAGTCAGAATTCTGCTGGAAAAAGCACCGTCAGGATACAATATTTCTGAAGATCAACAATTGACGGAAAATATACCGAAGCTCCTATTTTCCAAATGACGGAGCCAGTCAAAAGGGGAGGCCGAGGAGGGCCGCCATGGGCCCTCCCCATGGGCCGGCGCAGCCACCAATGCCGGCGCGCCGCCACGTGGGGAGGGGGGCCACGACCCCCTCGACCATCGCCCTTTCGCGTACTTCATCTCCCAGAAACCCTAAGGTGCGGGGGAACATCGAGGATAGTCATCGCCGCCTCCTCGAGGCGGAAAACACCAGAGAGAAAAGAGCTCTCCGGCATGCAGAAATCTGCCAGGGAATATCCCTCCCGGAGGGGGGAAATCATCGCCATCGTCACTGTCATCGAGCTGGACTTCATTGGGATCATCATCACCATCATCTCCACCACCGACACCGTCATCTCCACCGCTGCACCTCGTCACCGCTGTAACATCTAGGGTTGAATCTTGAGTATTTCATAGGGGAAACTCTCCCGGTGTTGATTACTCCTTGTTATTGATGCTATTGAGTGAAACCGTTGAATTAAGGTTTATGTTCAGATTGTTATCCATCATCATATCACCTCTGATCATGTTCCATATGATGTCTTGTGAGTAGTTCGTTTAGTTCTTGAGGACATGGGTGAAGTCTAAATGTTAGTAGTGAACTATGTTGAGTAATATTTAATGGTTTGATATTTAAGTTGGGGTGTTATTCTTCTAGTGGTGTCATGTGAACGTGACTACATGACACTTCACCTTTATGGGCCTAGGGGGATGCAACTTGTATTCGTTTGCTAATTGTGGGGTTGCCGGAGTGACAGCAACCTGAACCCCCGTTGGTATATCGATGCATGAGGGATAGCAGGATCTTAGAGTTTAAGGCTGTGGTTAGATTTATCTTAATTACTTTCTTGTATTTGCGGATGCTTGCAAGGGGTTTAATCACAAGTATGTATTAGTCCTAGGAAGTGCGGTGCATTAGCATAGGTTCACCCACACAACACTTATCAAAACAATGAAGATTAATCAACTATATGAAGCGAAAGCACTAGACTAAATTCTCGTGTGTCCTCAAGAACGTTTGGTCATCATAAGTAAACAAACCGGCTTGTCCTTTGTGCTAAAAAGGATTGGGCCACTTGCTGCAATTATTATTATCGCATTTTACTTACTTGTATTTTATTTATCTGCTATATCAAAACCTCCTGAAAACTTGTATGTGAGCATTTACAGTGAATCCTTTATCGAAACTGCTTGTCAACACCTTCTACTCCTCGTTGGGTTCGACACTCTTATTTATCGAAAGTACTACGATACATCCCCTATACTTTTGGGTCATCAAGACTATTTTCTGGCGCCGTTGCCGGGGAGTGAAGCGCTATTGGTAAGTGGAATTGGTAAGGAAAACTTTTACTGTACGTGCTGTTTTTATTTCTGCTCGCTCGCTATAATTCATTATGGAGAGATCTTCTCTTGAATTCCTATTTGGAAAATCTACTACTACTGCAAATGTAGTGGATGAGGCGCCAGGTGAGAAAGTGATTCCATATAAAATACCTATGAAAATTATTGAACGTGTTGTGGATAACCGCTATGAAGGGGATGGAACTGTCCATCCTGGAGATTATTTACTATTTTTACATGAATTATGCGGGTTATTCAATTGTGCAGGTATTTCTATGGATGAAGTTAGGAAGAAACTATTCTCTATGTCGATGTCTGGTAAAGCGGCGCATTGGTATAAACTGCTGAAGAATGGGCATTCTCTTGATTGGAAGGATATTATGCCTCTATTTTATTCTAAATTCTATCCTCCAAGTGAAATTCACAAAGACCGAAACCGCATATATAATTTCTGGCCTCATGATGGAGAGAGTATTGCCCAAGCATGGGGGAGATTGAAGTCTTTAATGCTCAAATGCCCCATTCATGAGCTTCCTGGTAATATCATCATTGATAATTTCTATGCAAGACTTTCTTTTCAAGATAAAACCTTGCTCGGATACTACTTGTTCTGGATCATTCACGCGCAACAAAGAAGAGTTTAAATGGGACCTTCTTGATCGGATTCAGGAGAATACTGAAGGATGGGAGAACGACAAAGGTAGAGAGTCAGGTATAAATTATGATTATGAATGAATTGAAACTTTTATGGATACTGATAAATTTCGAAATATGAGTGCTACTTATGGTCTTGACTCTCAAGTTGTTGCAAATTTTTATAAAGCTTTTGCCTCTCATTTTGAATTGCCTAGGAAGATTTTTAATAAGTATCATGAACCTTACAAAGATAAAACTGATTCACCTATAGGTAAATGTATTGAAGTTAAAACTGTTGATCACATTCTTCTTGAAGCTTATATTGAAAAAATTCATTTTCCTGCTAAAATGAAGGAGTATTCTGTTATAACTAGTGTGATTAACAAAAGTGCAAAGAAACCTATAGAACCTGATGAGCAAATAAATGTTGAACCAACTGTTGCAATAGTTAAAGACCTTGTGACCGAAAATGTAGAAGATGGTCACATCATTTTCTGTGAAGATGCTTCTAATATTGTTTCACATCCTAGTAAGTCTAGGAAAGCCAGTGTTCGTATGCTCTCTGTTAGAATTGGTGATCATTGTTATTATGGTTTATGCGATATTGGTGCAAGTTCTAGTGCCATTCCTTATGAGCTTTACAGGGAAATCATGCATGAAATTGGTTCTTGTGAACTTGAAGATATTGATGTGGTTATTCGGCTAGCTAATAGAGAAACTATCTCTCCTATTGGTATTGTTCGAGATGTGGAAGTTCTATGTGGTAAGATTAAATATCCTGCCGACTTTTTGGTACTTGGTTCTGCTGCTAGTAAGACTTGTCCTATCATTTTTGGTAGACCTTTTCTAAATACTTGTGGAGCTATTATAGATTGCAAGAAAGAGAAAATTGTAACTAAATTTGCTGGTGAATTGATACGTGTCAAACGTATCTATAATTTCTTATGTTCCATGCTACTTTTATGATGATACTCACATGTTTTATACACACTTTATGTCATTATTATGCATTTTCCGGAACTAACCTATTAACAAGATGCCGAAGTGCCGCTTCTCGTTTTCTCGCTGTTTTTGGTTTCGTAAATCCTACAAAGGAAATATTCTCGGAATTGGACGAAATCAACGCCCAGTATCTTATTTTTCCCGGAAGCTTCGAGAGCACCGAAGAGGGGCCAGAGGGGAGCCAGGGGGGCCCCACCCCACAAGGCGGCGCGGCCAAGGGGGGGCGCCCCCCTATGGTGTGGGTCCACCAGGACCCTTCCGACTCCGCCTCTTCGCCTATTTAAGCCTTCGTGACCTAAAACTTCGACACGAATAAGCCACGATACGAGAAAAGTTCCAGAGCCGCCGCCATCGCGAAGCCAAGATTCGGGGGACATAGGTCTCTGTTCCGGCACGCCGCCGGGATGGGGAATTGCCCCCGGAAGGCATCTCCATCGACACCGCCGCTATCTTCATCGCCGCTGCTGTCTCCCATGATGAGGAGGGAGTAGTTGTCCCCCGAGGCTAAGGGCTGTACCGGTAGCTATGTGGTTCATCTCTCTCTCCCATGTGATCTTTATGTGATCATGAGCTTTGTGATCTAGTTGAATATCATCTATGTGCTACTCTAGTGATGTTATTAAAGTAGTCTATTCCTCCTTCATGATGTAATGTTGACAGTGTGTGCGTCATGTAGTACTTGGTATAAGCTATGATTGTGATCTCTTGTAGATTATGAAGTTAACTATTACTATGATAGTACTGATGCGATCTATTCCCCCCTTTCATAGCCTGACGGTGACGATGGTGCATGCTATGTTAGTACTCGGTAAAATTGCAATGGTCTATTATGCACTCTAAGGTTACTTAAATATGAACACCGAATGTTGTGGAGCTTGTTAACTCCGGCTTGAGGGAGCTCTTGTAGCCCTACACAATGAATGGTGTTTGTCATCCAACAAGAGAGTGTAGAGAAAGTAGTATTTGTTTATTCAGTTATGTGATCAATGTTGAGAGTGTCCACTAGTGAAAGTATGATCCCTAGGCCTTGCACTACAAGAAAAGTTCTGATAGACAAGGTCTCAAAATCGTCCGCTAAGGGGTATTTTTCGTCGCCTATGGGCCTAACCCGACGATATGGGTTCCGTTGTCGAAACTGCGTCAGGCAAAGTCCTACGACGATTTTTTCGGTCCGTCGCGCTTGGGCGCCCTTCCGCCACGGAAAATCGGACCGTTGCGTAAGTGTTTCCGGGAGCCCGTTGACCGCCGACGTCATGCAACCGACACGTGGCGTACGCCATTAACCGGCGGCTAACGGCGTTAACCGCTGAAACCCCGTGGTAGATGGTAGGCCCACACGAGGCCTGCCACGTCTTAAGCGGGCCGTCCCATTAAGTTTGCGGGCCGGGCCAGCTGACTTAGTTTGATCGGTCAACTATATAGCTGGGCTGGTCCATTAGTTACGTCGGCCGGGCCTAACCTCTAAGGTTGACTGGTCAAAAGATTAATGGGCCGGCCCACTAAGCATGTGGGCCGGGCCAAATGCACTCGTTTGACCGGTCAACAGGCAAAAGGGCCGGCCCACAAAACATGTGGGACCCCCTTTCATGTTATCAGGCTGGCCCATTTACCATGTGGGGTCCACCTTAAATCAAGTGGGCAGGCCCAAGAAGTTATTGGGCCGGCCCAATTAGCATGTGGGTCCCACTTTCCTGCTACCGGGCCGGCCCATTTAGTACGTGGGGTCCACATTAGATCAAATGGGCCGGCCCACCAAGCCAGTGGGCCGGGCCAAAAGCACAGGTGGGTCCCACTTTCCTGTTAATGGGCCAGCCCATTTAGTATGTGGGGTCCACCATACAGCAAGTGGGCCGGCCCAACAAGATAGTGGGCCAGGCCAAAAACACAGGTGGGTCCCACTTTCCAGTTAAAGGGCCGACCCATTTAGTATGTGGGGTCCACCATATAGCAAGTGGGCCGGCCCAACACGCTTGTGGGCCGGGCCAAAAACACAGGTGGATCCCTCTTTCCTCTTAAAGGGTCGGCCCATTTAGTATGTGGGGTCCACCATATAGCAAGTGGGCCGGCCCAACACGCTAGTGGGCCGGGCCAAAAACGCAGGTGGGTCCCACTTTCCTCTTAAAGGGCCGGCCCATTTAGTATGTGGGGTCCACCTTGTAGCAAGTGGGCCAACCCAACAAGACAGTGGGCCGGGCCAAAAGCACAGGTGGGTCCCACTTTCCTGTTAACGGGCCGGCCCATTTAGTATGTGGGATCCACCACAAAAGCAATTGGCCGGCCCAACTAGTTAGTGGGCCGGCCCAGTAGTGGGTGGGGTCCACCTTAAAGCAAGTGGGCCGGCCCAATTAGATTGTGGGGTCCACCGTAAATCAAGTGGGCTGGCCCAATAAGTATGTGGGCCAGCCCGTTTAGTTGCTGTTTATATGCCGGCATAATAGGCGCTTTAGGATTTTGCGGGCCGGCACATACGTGATTTCGGTTAATTGGGCCGTTTAAGGGATGGGAATTCGTGATTTAGATACTGAGAATATTTACGCAGCAATGATTTCTGTCGGATAGCCTCACTTACCACAAGCAACAAAGAAAAAATGCGCGAAAGAACTATAAAAACTAACTAAATATTACATCAGCTGCACGGCTTTGAAAAAATATTACAGAACCCGGAGAAATTGAATGGTAATTAAACCTATCAATACAATGAAGCGATCCGGCAATCTTTTAAGTTGTCCATGCAACACCTATATCCGAAACAAAGACATTACAAGTTAAGACAACGAACAATGGAAAGGCAAAGACACTACAATATTGTTTGCCAAAGAATTTGGAACTCATCATTTCGTCGTTATAACAAGATCATTGTAATGCGCACAATAAGCAAACAAAGAGTGCATGCCGCATACCAACAGACCAATATAACGAGCATGTTAGAATGAAACAACGAGACTTACTACTGTCGAGTCCCATGCAAACCAACATGTTCAGGGAGTACAAAATTGGCATGAACAACATAGTAGCAGGTTATAAATTTTGTAACAACGACTGAGCAAGATGAAGTTATGATGGTTACATCTACAGAGCAGGGAATGTAAACAAAAAATAGAAGTTACGATGGCAAAAGCTAAAGAGGAGGGAATGTGAACCAACATGTGCCAAGTGCAATTACTTCATTTTGGCCATGAACTAAATAATACTCCTGAACTTGTAGTGAAGGGGATGCAAATCAAGATGTTTCGGGATATAAACTTGTAATGAGCAACACATAGAGGATAGTTAATGCTGGAGCTTAGGATGGACAATATACAGAATATAGTGGGATCACCTGTGAACTTGTATAAGAGGGAATGCAAACCAATATGTTCAGCATTCCATATGTGAGCGTCATGCCAAGTCAGAGAAACAAGTCAATAATGCAGCTTTTGAAGAACAAGATGGCACGCAAAATTATTATCTAGTAATATGACAAGTTTATTTGTACTACGGGCTAGATAGCAGAGTGATAGCATGCCAAACTAAGTCCTTACTTTGTTAGCTTACAATGAAGTAGATACAAAACAATGGCATCACCTCGTAGTACAGGGAATGCAAGCCAACATGTTCATGGAGTAAAAAATTGGCACAAACAACATAGTAGCAGGCCATATTTTTTGTAACAACGACCGAGCAAGATAAAGTTATGATGGCTAGATCTACAGAGCGAGGCAATGTAAACCAAATATAGAAGTTACGATGCCAAAAGCTATAGAGCAGGGAATGCGAACCAACATGTGCAATTACTTAAAATTGGCCATGAACTAAATAATAGCGAGGATGTTACTATAATACCTATAATTTTTGTAACAACGACTGAGCAAGATAGAAGTTATGATGGCTACATCTACAGAGCAGGGAATGCAAACCAAAATGTTCAATCGCTTAAAGTTAGCAATGAACTAGAAAATAGCAAGGTGTTACGGTCATAGCTAGGAATGAACTAAAAGAGCTTCAGACAAACAAGCATCTGAACCCAGAACATGGCGCTAAAACAAGGGACTTACATTAGGAGAAGCACTCTGTGGGAGTCACAACAGATCTTATTGGGGTTGATAGATCCGGTGATGAAGTACGCTACATGTGCTACTTGGGGTTGGAGAGACGGCCATTACACTTCATGGTTACTCCTCTCATCTGCAAAAACGTAACGGCGCGTCGTTAGCACAAACAGGTTCCCCCAAGATTAAACAAGAACTTGCAGGCAAGCAATAGAAAAGCGACAGTAGAAGAGTTTAGATCTTGCACGGCGGCGGTGAAGCAGATCCGGTCCATGCACATCGGTGTCGGTGAGCAAGATCCGATGCGGTGGACGACGGATCCGGCGAAGCGGCTCCGGTGGGGTGGACGATACCACAGCTGAAGCGACTGCGGTAGACTGCTGGATGAACATGTGGTTTCGAGGTTCGGCGGGGATGATCCGGTCCGGTTGATGACGGCGTCGATGAAGCGGTTCCGGCAGGCAGCCGGATGACGAGGATCGTGAGGCCTCTGGTAGGCCAGGGAAGTCCGGCGGGGATGTTCCGGTGCGGAGGTCGTGGAAGTGGGAGAGAGAGCGACTTGGGAAGTTCCGGTGGGTTTGGTCTCGAAGGAGAGACTGAGGGAAATGAATTTTTTCGGTTAGTTTCCGGGGCTAGGGAGGTGGTGATCGAAAAAATGACGGGTAGACCCCCCACCAACCGACTTATACATGGACATTGTTGTCATCTTTACGAGGGTAGAATGGGAAGTTAGAAGCGTGTGAAATATTTGTATTTTTCGGGCGAGAAGTTTTGCCGCTGGAATGAGATTTCGAATTCGGCTACAGTCCAAGTAATACAAAAATATGAGACCGTACTAGTACGGCCAAGTGTCACATCAAGTCATCATCACGTTGAAAATCGGTTACCACGATCATAATCATGATGTATCTTGAAAATCCATTTTGAAAAGCCCTTCCGAAATATTTCGAGATTGGTTGGAGATTTTGCAGCTTGACTGAAAATTGATTTTGAATACGGCTATGGTGCAAGTAATACACTCGTGATTGTAATATATAAGGCCAGGGGTAGACCATGCTACTTTGTAGCCCTGTTCCGCAAAAAAGGCCAGGGGTCACATCAAGCCATCATCATAAAATCATTTACACCCAAGTTCTTTCAAAGTTCAATCCAAAAACGCGTCTGAAATATTCCGGATTCATTTTGCGGGGGGGGGTTGCCTCTCGGCTGAGATTTTGAACTTTGCTACAGTAGAAGCAATATTAGTACTAGAAAAATGGTAGACCGGCGTAGTGCCTCTGTTCAAGAATCCAAGGCCTACGGTCACATCAAGTCATAATCACAACCGAAATCAGTTCCCATGTACTATCTCCTAAAAAAGCTTAAATTTGAAAACGCTTAGCGAATATTTTGGAATTTATTGGCGGGAGATTGTAGCGCTTGACAGAGATTTTCAATTTTGGATTTTTGAGGAGTTTCCTTGGCAAGGGATGCGGTGATCGAAAAAATGACGGGCAGACCCCCCACCAACCGACTTATACATGGACATTGATGTCATTTTACGAGGGTAGAATGGGAATTTGGAAGCGTCTGAAACATTTGTATTTAGTGGGCAGGAAGTTTTACAGAAGTATTGAGATATTGAATTTGGCTAAGGACCAAATATAATAACAATAAATTGTAAGACCGTACTAGTACTATGTTGAAGGCCGAGTTACACATCAAATCATCATCACCTTGAATATCGGTTACAATGATCACTATCTATCTTCAAAATCCCATTGAAAACGCGTCTGAAATATTTCAGGATTGACGGGACATTTTGCCGACGAACTGAAATTTGATTTTGATTATGACTATGGTCCAAGTAATATAATACTAATATTATTTTTGGAGGTGGACGGAGGGGAAAACCCCACCGTTTGTTATTTATTCCCGAAAATAGCCAAGTACACGAGAGAAATATACTACTCCAGGAGTAGTAATACTAAGGCTAGCCATAGTGCTAGTATCATGCGCATTGGTCTCACAAAAATGCTCATGTGGCAGTGATACGTCTCCGACGTATCGATAATTTCTTATGTTCCATGCCACATTATTGATGATATCTACATGTTTTATACACATTGTATGTTGTATTTATGCATTTTCCGGCACTAACCTATTAACGAGATGCCGAAGAGTCGATTGTTGTTTTCTACTCGTTTTTGGTTTCAGAAATCCTACAAAGGAAATATTCTCGGAATTGGACGAAATCAACGCCCGGGGTCCTATTTTTGCACGAAGCTTCCGGAAGACCGAGGGGGAAAGGAAGTGGGGCCACGAGGCGCCGCCACAACAGGGCGGCGCGGCTCGGCCCCGGCGTGTGGGGCCCTCGTGTGGCCCCCGCGTTGCCCTTCCGCCTACTTAAAGCCTTCGTCACGAAACCCCCGAGCACCGAGAGCCACGATACGGAAAACCTCACCGAGCCGCCGCCGCCAATCCCATCTCGGGGATTCGGAGATCACCTCCGGCACCCTGCCGGAGAGGGGATTCATCTCCCGGAGGACTCTTCACCGCCATGGTCGCCTCCGGAGTGATGAGTGAGTAGTTCACCCCTGGACTATGGGTCCATAGCAGTAGCTAGATGGTTGTCTTCTCCTCATGTGCTTCATTGTCGGATCTTGTGAGCTGCCTAACATGATCAAGATCATCTATCTGTAATTCTATATGTTGTGTTTGTCGGGATCCGAAGGATAGAGAATACTATGTTATGTTGATTATCAATCTATTACCTATGTGTTGTTTATGATCTTGCATGCTCTCCGTTATTAGTAGAGGCTCTGGCCAAGTTTTTGCTCTTAACTCCAAGAGGGAGTATTTATGCTCGCTAGTGGGTTCATGTCTCCGTGAATGCGGGGAGTGACAGAAACCTCTAAGGTTATGGATGTACTTGTTGCCACTAGGGATAAAACATTGATGCTATGTTCGAGGATGTAGTTATTGATTACATTACGCACCATACTTAATGCAATTGTCCGTTGTTTGCAACTTAATACCGGAAGGGGTTCGGATGATAACCTCGAAGGTGGACTTTTTAGGCATAGATGCATGCTCGGATAGCGGTCTATGTACTTTGTCGTAATGCCCAATTAAATCTCACAATATTCATCATATCATGTATGTGCATTGTTATGCCCTCTCTATTCGTCAATTGCCCGACTGTAATTTGTTCACCCAACATGCTATCTTATGGGAGAGACACCTCTAGTGAATTGTGGACCCCGGTCCATTCTTTACATCTGAAATACAAATCTGTTGCTATTGTTCTTTACTGTTCTTTGCAAACAATCATCATCCACACTATACATCTAATCCTTTGTTACAGCAAGCCGGTGAGATTGACAACCTCTCTGTTTCGTTGGGGCAAAGTACTTTGGTTGTGTTGTGCAGGTTCCACATTGGCGCCGTAATCTCTGGTGTTGCGCCGCACTACATCCCGCCGCCATCAACCTTCAACGTGCTTCTTGGCTCCTCCTGGTTCGATAAACCTTGGTTTCTTTCTGAGGGAAAACTTGCTGCTGTGCGCATCATACCTTCCTCTTGGGGTTCCCAACGAACGTGTGAGTTACAGGCCATCAAGCTCTTTTTCTGGCGCCGTTGCCGGGGAACGAAAAAAAGTTACACCACGAAGATTTTTCAACTCCCACGTCAACAGCTCTTTTTCTGGCGCCGTTGCCGGGGAGATAAAGACACGCTGCAAGGGGAGTCTCCACAATCCAATCTCTTTACTTTGTTTTTGTCTTGCTTTATTTTATTTACTACTTTGTTTGCTGCATTATATCAAAACACAAAAAAATTAGTTGCTAGATTTACTTTATTTACTGTCTTGCACTCTATATTAAAAACACAAAAAAATTAGTTACTTGCATTTATTTTATCTAGTTTGCTTTATTTACTACTGCTAAAATGGCCACTCCTGAAAACACTAAGTTGTGTGACTTCACAACCACAAATAATAATGATTTCTTATGCACACCTATTGCTCCACTCTGCTACTACAACGAGAATTCTTTGAAATTAAACCTGCTTTACTCGAATCTTGTTATGCGAGAGCAATTTTCTCAGTGTTAGTTCCGATGATGCTTGCTGCCCATCTCAATAACTTTGTTGAATTGTGTGAAATGCAAAAGTATAAAGATGTAGATGGTGACATTATAAAATTAAAATTGTTTCCTTTCTCATTAAGAGGAAGAGCTAAAGATTGGTTGCTATCTCTGCCTAAGAATAGTATTGATTCATGGACTAAATGCAAGGATGCTTTTATTGGTAGATATTATCCCCCTGCTAAAATTATATCTTTGAGAAGTAGCATAATGAATTTTAAACAATTAGATAATGAACATCTTGCTCAAGCTTGGGAAAGAATGAAATCTTTGGTTAAAAATTGCCCAACCCATGGATCGACTACTTGGATGATCATCCAAACCTTTTATGCGAGATCGAACTTTTCTTCGCGGAACCTATTGGATTCAGCTGCTGGAGGTACCTTTATGTCCATCACTCTTGGTGAAGCAACAAAGCTCCTTGATAATATGATGATTAATTACTCTGAATGGCACACGGAAAGAGCTCCACAAGGTAAGAAGGTAAATTGCGTCGAAGAATCCTCTTCCTTGAGTGATAAGATTGATGCTATTATGTCTATGCTTGTGAATGATAGGACTAATGTTGATCCTAATAATGTTCCGTTAGCTTCATTGGTTGCCCAAGAAGAACATGTTGATGTAAACTTCATTAAAAATAATAATTTCAACAACAATGCTTACCGGAACAATTCTAGTAATAACTATAGGCCATATCCTTATAATAATGGTAACGGTTATGCTAATTCTTATGGGAATTCTTAAAAAAATAATAGGAACACACCCCCTGGACTCGAAGCTATGCTTAAAGAATTTATTAGTACACAAACTGCTTTTAACAAATCTGTTGAGGAAAAGCTCAATAAAATTGATATTCTCGCTTCTAAGGTTGATAGTCTTGCCTCCGATGTTGATCTTTTGAAATCGAAAGTTATGCCTAATAGGGATATTGAAAATAAAATTGTTACTACAGCAAATGCCATCCAAGTTAGAATTAATGAGAATATAAGATTGATGGCTGAATTGCATGCTAGGTGGAAAAGAGAAGAAAATGAAAAACTAGCTAAAGAGAATAATGTAGCTAAAGTTTGGACTATTACCACCACTAGTAATGTTAATGATTCACATGTTGCTGCACCTCCTACTATCAATGGTAAAATAATTGGTGTTGGCAATGTTACTACTCCTAGTGCAAAGCGTGCAAAATTGCCTGAAACTGCTAAAACTGCTGAAACTGCATGTGATAAAACTGCTGAAATTTTTTTCAACATTGGGGATGATGATCCCATTGCTTTAGATTATAATGGTTTGGATTTTGATGATTGCCACATCTCTGAAGTTATAAAGTTCTTACAAAAACTTGCTAAGAGTCCCAATGCTAGTGCTATAAATTTGACCTTTTACAAAACATATTACAAATGCTCTCATAAAAGCTAGAGAACAGAAACTAAAACTTGAAACTTCTATTCCTAGAAAGCTAGAGGATGGTTGGGAGCCCATCATTAAGATGAAGGTCAATGACTTTGATTGTAATGCTTTATGTGATCTTGGTGCAAGTATTTCCGTTATGCCTAAGAAAATCTATAATATGCTTGACTTGCCACCATTGAAAAATTGTTATTTGGATGTTAATCTTGTTGATAATGCTATAAAGAAACCTTTGGGGAGAGTTGATAATGTTCGCATTACCTTTAACAATAACCTTGTGCCCGTTGATTTTGTTGTCTTGGATATTGAATGCAATGCATCTTGTCCCATTATATTGGGAAGACCTTTTCTTCGAACTGTTGGTGCTACCATTGATATGAAGGAAGGTAATATTAAATATCAATTTCCTCTCAAGAAAGGTATGGAACACTTCCCTAGAAAGAGAATGAAGTTACCTTTTGATTCTATTATTAGAACAAGTTATGATGTTGATACTTCGTCTCTTGATAATACTTGATATACACTTTTTGCGCCTAGCTGAAAGGCGTTAAAGAAAAGCGCTTATGGGAGACAACCCATGTTTTTACTACAGTATTTTTGTTTTATATTTGAGTCTTGGAAGTTGTTTACTACTGTAGCAACCTCTCCTTATCTTAGTTTTGTGCATTGTTGTGCCAAGTAAAGTCTTTGATAGTAAGGTTCATACTAGATTTGGATTACTCGCGCAGATATGCATTTCTTTGCTGTCACGAATTTCGACCTGCCTCTCTGTAGGTAGATCAGAAAAATATGCCAATTTACGTGCGTGATCCTCAGATATGTACGCAACTTGCATTAAATTTGGGCATTTTCATCTGAGCAAGTCTGGTGCCTCAATAAAATCCATCTTTACGGACTTTTCTGTTTTGACAGATTCTGCTTTTTATTTCGCATTGCCTCTTTTGCTATGGAGATGAATTTTCTTTGTTCCATTAATGTCCAGTAGCTTTATGCAATGTCCAGAAGTGTTAAGAATGATTGTGTCACCTCTGAACATGTTAATTTTTATTGTGCACTAACCCTCTAATGAGTTGTTTCGAGTTTGGTGTGGAGGAAGTTTTCAAGGATCAAGAGAGGAGGATGATACAATATGATCAAGGAGAGTGAAAGCTCTAAGCTTGGGGATGCCCCGGTGGTTCACCCCCGCATATTTTAAGAAGACTCAAGCGTCTAAGCTTGGGGATGCCCAAGGCATCCCCTTCTTCATCGACAACATTATCAGGTTCCTCCCCCGAAACTATATTTTTATTC
>NC_061510.1:258821912-258835163 GCF_022539505.1 Lolium rigidum
AAACCGTCGTAGGACTTTGCCCCGACGCAAGCTTCCACAACAGAACCCATATCGTCGGGTTAGGGCCCATAGGCGACGAAAATACCCTTAGCGGACGATTTTGAGACGTTGTCTATCGTAACTTTTCCATATCGTCGGGTTAGGCCCATAGGCGACGAAAAATACCCCTTAGCGGACGATTTTGAGACGTTGTCTATCAGAACTTTTCTTGTAGTGTTTCTCTGCAAACAATCATCTTCCACACAATACGGTTAATCCTTTGTTACAGCAAGCCGGTGAGATTGACAACCTCACTGTTTCGTTGGGGCAAAGTACTTTGGTTGTGTTGTGCAGGTTCCACGTTGGCGCCGGAATCTCCGGTGTTGCGCCGCACTACATCCCGCCGCCATCAACCTTCAACGTGCTTCTTGGCTCCTCCTGGTTCGATAAACCTTGGTTTCTTTCTGAGGGAAAACTTGCTGCTGTGCGCATCATACCTTCCTCTTGGGGTTGCCCAACGAACGTGTGAAATACACGCCATCAGCTCTCATAATGGCTATATGGTAGGCTGTGTTCATAGTTCTGGCTTCCCCTGCTGGCATTACTACGCTCATTCCCAAAGATTCGAGAAGTCGTAGCCCTACCCTACACTTGGCCAATACAGTACCATCATAGTACATGTATTTCTTTACTTGAATCTGGGGATCACACCCAAATTCAAGTAACATGGCTCGTAGAATATCCGCAAGTCCTCCTTCGTATTCACTCAGTATGGAATCCATCACCTTCACGTTTCGTCCGGGACGTGAACTTGCCATGTTGGCTGTAGAAATAGAAAGATTATGAGATTAGTAATAATGCATCATAATAGAGATAATAAAGAATTATCGCACTAAAAGATATGGTTGTTTTATTCTCAATTGAATATACACCATATTTTTAGAGAATTCTTTACTAGTCCTATTTGACTCCTAACGTTCGGTCCCATTTACTAGGTTCCAACCTAAGGTCAAAGCTTTTGCTCCGATACCAACCGTGGTGACCCCGCATACCACTCGCATGTTGTAGTATGCCGGTCGTTGATATAACATTCACGAAGTACCATTCCGCAAATATTACATCCCTCAGAGTAGTACAACAGAACATAGCAGGGTCCATAACTCATTCACTTATTATTACAAGCATCAAACATATATTGTCTTGGAGCTCCTCTTGGGTCCTAAGAGGGATACTCCTGGGTTCGAGGCGAACCCACCTTAACTTACAATATAGAAGTTTCACTAGGTTATACATTTATTCCCACGAGCAGCTAAATACTAGGTGTTCCCACTGCTCGGCTACAACTACTACTTGGTGCTTCTAGGCTTGATCTCCACCGGAAGCCTCCCGGTTTCGTAGACTATGAGATAGTCTACGCCTTCAATACCTCCCGAGAGGTGTCCGGTTCTTCATAGCCGATGATCTCGGCTCCTTCGAGGTTGTCGTAGTCCACCTCCGGACGATTCAGACAATCTAAGCATGGGATTTAAGAGTGGTATGAGTACGAGCGTACTCAACAAGTTCATTATAGATAAGAGGTGTTTAATGCACTAGCTACGATATTAGACCAGAAAGTCTAATACCAATGCAAGTTTTGGGAAACATTTCTTCAAGAGATTGCTTTTATTCCAAAGAGCTATGTCCGTCAGCCTTCACCGGTTTACTAGAACTTCATGGAGCTCCTTTCCGGCCGCGTTCGCAGTTCCTTATCCCGGAACAGGGAGTGACAGGTCACGATTCTTTACACTCGCGAGGTGTGTTGCTTTACCCATAAGAGATCTTAACCTTGGTGCCAACCGGACAGCTTTCCCGTCCACACTTCCTTTGGCGTGAGGCCCGGTATAAGGTCTAGCCAATCATGTTCCTCCGCTACCTCGAACACCCACCCGTTGTTGCATACCCCGACCCTGGGTCCTCGCCGGTCCCATTATTCCCACTCACGGGTGGACCCCGACCATGACAACAGTTTGGGACTCGTTAACCAAACTCCTTCGCCGGTAGCTGCAACCCATCATAGACCGCAATACCGTGGGGACTTAAGGCTTCCCCGGCCTACCGCTTGTTCTTCGAGCGACAAGTGTCTACGGACTATGCCGTGGGGACTTAAGGCTTCCCCAGCCTACCGCTTGCCCTGACAGATACAAGTGTCTACGGTAAAGCGCATCCGTTGATGAACGAGAGGTGGAAACACTTTTGACTACTCCGTCCCACTCCGGATCTTATGGTTAACACGGGTATTACGGCACAAGAATCATCGGCGACATTTGTTGTTTAATCCTAGATGGATATAAACCCGTGCAATGGAACCTCCACCATATCAACACAATCCATGGTTCCATTGCCCACCACATAGTCATATTCATAGTTATGAAAGTAGTGGTTTTGGTTTTTATGCAATAGTGATAATCATAGTACTTTGCAAGTAATTTGATAAAGATACTCAAATGACATGAGCAAGTGATGAACTTGCACCGAACAACTGCAAAGTTCTGCAGTTGGATGGTATGGACTGACCCTTGTCCTCTGGTTCTGAAAAATAGTATCATTGTCCGATAAGGGCAATGGTTAAAGAAGCAATTATGCATGATTCCAGTTTTAGGGTTTGTTCCCCCCTTCCGATGTCGTTGTTATTTTATGAGAGGTTAGTACTAAGATGGATTTGGAGATACTCTGTTTAGGGTAAATACAACCTTGAAATATTGTCAAGGTGTTTTGAAAGTCCAATTGCATTAATGGACTTATTTTCATTATTGAAAATAATATGTGTGATTTAAATCATTATTTAAATCCTCAAAATAGGACTTATTCTTAATTGTCTTCAAAACTTCTCTTTGATATTTTATTTAAATAGGGAATTTTATGCTGATTAATTTTCATATTTTTAATTATTTTTTAGAGCTATTAAATATTTATTGTGCATTTCCAAAGTTTATGCATTTTAATTGAATTGTGAAATGGCAAAAATGCCCCTGGGCCCACCTGTCGGTGCAACCCAGCGGGTTAGATCGAACCGACCGGTCCGGTCCGGCTCGACCAGCCCCACTTCTCTCTCTCCTTCTCACGCGCGACCGAACCCTAACCCTAGCCCGCTGATACGTCTACGACGTATCGATAATTTCTTATGTTCCATGCCACATTATTGATGATATCTACATGTTTTATGCACACTTTATGTCATATTCGTGCATTTTCTGGAACTAACCTATTAACAAGATGCCGAAGAGCCGATTCTGTCGTTTTCTACTTGTTTTTGGTTTCGAAATCCTAGTAACGAAATATTCTCGGAATTGGACGAAATCAACGCCCGGGGTCCTATTTTGCCACGAAGCTTCCGGAAGACCGAAGAGGAGTCGAAGTGGGGCCACGAGGCGCCGCCACCATAGGGCGGCGCGGCCCGGCCCCGGCCGCGCCGACCTATGGTGTGGGGCCCTCGTGTGGCCCCCGCGTTGCCCTTCCGCCTACTTAAAGCCTCCGTCGCGAAACCCCCGGTGCCGAGAGCCACGATACGGAAAACCTTCCGAGAGACGCCGCCGCCGCCAATCCCATCTCGGGGGATTCCGGAGATCTCCTCCGGCACCCTGCCGGAGAGGGGATTCATCTCCCGGAGGACTCTTCACCGCCATGGTCGCCTCCGGAGTGATGAGTGAGTAGTTCACCCCTGGACTATGGGTCCATAGCGGTAGCTAGATGGTTGTCTTCTCCTCATTGTGCTTCATTGTTGGATCTTGTGAGCTGCCTAACATGATCAAGATCATCTATCCGTAATGCTATATGTTGTGTTTGTCGGGATCCGATGGATAGAGAATACTATGTTATGTTAATTATCAAGTTATTACCTATGTGTTGTTTATGATCTTGCATGCTCTCCGTTATTAGTAGAGGCTCGGCCAAGTTTTTGCTCTTAACTCCAAGAGGGAGTATTTATGCTCGATAGTGGGTTCATGCCTCCATTGATATCTCGGGACGAGTGACGGAAAGTTCTAAGGTTGTGGATGTCGTTGTTGCCACTAGGGATAAAACATTGATGCTATGTCTAAGGATGTAGTTGTTGATTACATTACGCACCATACTTAATGCAATTGTCTGTTGTTTTACAACTTAATACTGGAAGGGGTTCGGATGATAACCTGTCTGTTGTTTCACACCTTCCTCTTGGGGTTCCCAACGGACGTGTCAGCTACACGCATCACCCGCTCTGGCGACCCCGCATCTCCGCCCCCTTCGCCGGTTTATCCCGGCCAACTCCGGCCATCTCCGGCGCTGGGCTGCGGTGGATCTGGTCCGCCTCACGACGGCGCATCAGATCTTCCGGCTCGATCTGCCCTTCGCCACCATCTCCGTTCGCCCCCGACGCGTTCGCCCGCTCTGTTGTGCGGTGATGCGTCGCCCATCGGCGGCTTTGGTGCCGTGACGCCGCCTTGGCGTTTACGTGGTGATGGAGCGCACACGCTTGGCGACGCCAGGCCAGGCGCGGCTTGGCGCTGCCGTGGTTGGCCTGTGCCGCCGTGCCGCCATGGCACGCCGGTGCTCTGCTCCAGGTACTCGCCTCCATTAACCCCTCCTTCTTCCTTCTCTGCCATGCTCCGCCACTAGGGCTTGCTGTGCAGGCGTGTGGCTACTGCTGTGTCTTTGGCTAGCTGCTGCTGTTGCTCTACTACCATGGTTATAACTGTGCTGCGGCTGTTCTTGCTACTGGCCCTACTGGCTTTAGCTAATGTTACCCTGGCAATGCCAGTGCTTGCTGTTCTCTCCCATTTCCTGATCTATGCCTCTATTCTAGTTGCTATGCTGGCTGGAATCCAAGTGTGATTATGTGTGATACTCTGGCATGATTACTGTGTGCAATTTCTTGCAAGTTTGCAAGTACCGAGCCTATCGTGACTTATTCTGGTGCTCATATTTATGGTTGTGCTCAATTGGGCATGAATTGGCTTTATAATGTTTATTAATAATAAATTGGTGTGTGCTTTGCTTGTGCATCTTAATCCAGTGGCTCATCTTGCCTTGGATGTGATCTGGATACATTCATGGATTAATATTTGATTATCTGAGAAGCATCTATTTATTATATGTGACTGTTTAATTCATCAAGCTCCTGTGTGATACCAGTGATTGATTCTAGCATGCTTGGTATGCTTTAGCAGGCTCTGGTGTTCATTTGATCACCACTGGCTTGTTGGTTGTATGCTTGCTAGCTGCCAGTGCTTATCTGGTGCTCCCTCTGAGGTCTGTGTGACACTTGTGCTTGTGCTGATGTATGTTGATGCTTGCTCAAGCATCACCTGATGCTTGCAGTGATCCTCTGGATCATTTGCAAAGCTCTGGTGTATTGATTTCTTGTATATTCATTTATCTGTGTTATTTTGCTTGGCTAAGTGGATAAATGATGTGAACTGCTGAGCAGTAATGATCATATAGTTTGATTAAATGAAGCTAGAGGGTTGCCAACATATGTTGGATACCCTAGCTCTTACTGAACCCCTCCCCTGGGTGATGATGTACTCGTCTGTGTGTGTTGGTCTGTGGGTTGAGGTGGCCTTGACAGCCTCTTGGTGCTGTCATGGTAGCTCCCCCTTCTCTGTGACTTGCTGTGGTGGATTGTTGCTTACTGGCCTTACCATTTTTTTGGTTGCCAGATGCTTTTGATGTTGACAAACCTGGATAGACACATGATAGTCTATCATGTCTGATGGCTTAGATAGCTATAGGTTGTCAAGTGAACTTGGTAGCTAGCCAGGGTTTTGAATCCATGTTGGATTTCTCTGGTTGTGTCCCTGTATGGACACAACCAATGTTCCCTAGATGATCTCTACTGGTTGTTCTCTATGTTTGCTTGAACCAAATGACTAGATAGCCATATGATGACACAAACATAGGGTATCTACCCTTTTAGTGTGCTGGAGATCATGCCTGTGCAATATATGAACAGAACCATTTGGTATGTTCATGATCATATGTATACCTCACTCCAGCTCCTAGAAATAGTGTGTTGGTGTAGAGGATTGCTTCAGCAATGAATTGGTGCTTGCCCTGCTCCTCCTTGCAAGCTTGATCTCTTGGTTTATTTTCTGGTGATTGGGAATGGATGAAACAGCTCTAGCTGTTCATCTGTTCTTGGTGTTCTTGGCTGTTCTTGATGCCTGGTGACTTACCCTGCTGCTTGGTCGATGAATGAGCTAGGGTTTGTTGTGGAAAAGTTTTTATATGGTTGGCTCTTGCTTCTCTGGTCGACAGCTCCACCTTTCACTTTGGGTGACTCACTGTGTATGTGTGCTGCATGCACACAGCCATGAGAGCAGGCTGTGTGTGTGTGTCTGCTGATACTCTGTACATGGCTGTGAGAGTTGCATCAGCTCGGCAGGCTTGATATTATCCACTATTTCCATTATTTTTAACCTGCCAAGTGGCTTTTCTTTTGTTGTGTTTTTGTGCAGGGACAATGTGATGACTAAGATGAAGATGATCTTGTAGTTTAGGATGTATTTTATTTACTTGTAATTTTCTTCTTCTTTTATTAAAGCAATTCTTGTAATGTGGTGTAATATTTATTTATTTACCTCATGAATATTGTACAAAACAATGTAATTTGTGTGATGATCAATAAAGCTCAAGGTTTTCTCTAATGAGCTTTAATTATTATGTGTATTATTTGTACTTTATCTCTTTATTATTTTCTTATGAATTTCCTTATAATTAATTTATGAGATATTTGTTTTTATGTTTGAATTTGAATTTCAACTTCAACTTTGAGTTGAATTCAATCATACAACTTAACTTTGAATTCAATCATGCAACTTAGATTTGTGATGCAAACTCTCCCCTCTTTTCTCAAAACCCTAGTTTAGTTGAATAAGGAACAGGTTTGTCGCACTCTCGAAACCCTAACCCTGTAAGGTGTCGAGAGAGAAACTTGTCCCTCTTCGATGCAGTTTTTGTTTAAAAGCGCGAAATTTCCCCAGAATTTACGATGCAATGCACATCCCTTTCTAAAATCTACCCCTCGATCGTCTCTAAACCTGGGATATTACACCTTAAATCCCGGGACAAGTGATTGAGCCTCTACTTTGTGGAGGAGGCCCATAGAGAAAAATTTGATCATTCAGAGGCGTTTGGGGGTCCTTCGTGGTAACCCACTCCTCTCCCAACAAGGATTAGCTCCCCCAAGGAAGTGAACATTGTAACACATATTTTGTATCAGTTTGTCTTGGTTATTTCTGGCTAAGCTTTTTCAATCGTGTTTATCTTTATGATATCATTCATGCTTGAAGTACATTATATCATTATATCGGTTCTATCGTGTAGTTGTATTAGGATCATCTTATTTATCTATGAAGCCTAAACTTTTGGAGATACAATTATAATTTGTATAAACATATTCACAACATGTACTCCCCTCCACCCCTCTAGGTTGTCCAATTCTATCCTTCAACTCGCATCAGAACCAAGGGTTATTTGTAAGGGCTTTATTGCCTTAAGAGTGAGATGGGTGATTCGATGAAGGCAGGTGCCACGAACGTGTACTTGAAAGAAGTTGTCCAAACAATTATGGAACGCTTCCAAGCAACATTCGAGCAATGTTTATAAGATACCATTAAAAGTGTGGTCGCCACCAATCCTAGGGTTGAGGGTGATCAAAAGACCACAAAGTGTCTCGGTATATCTGAGAGCCTTTGGGTGGAGATTATAAAATTGGCCACAACTATGTCCTACCCCCAATCCAAAGGATGCATATTAACCACTTCGATGGTTCACAAGCTTTGTAGAGAACTCATTTCTGTTTTTGGAATTCTTCTATGGAATCTCATATTCGTAGTTGTAGCGAAGACCTTTGGGATGTGGTGCTTCGATGATAGATTACGGTGGCTCTAAAAAAACTTGAAATCACATGAACGCCTTGATCGTCAGCATGTCTTGAGATTTATGATCAATTTACCGTGTTGACAGAGCCAAAGAGCTTGGGAGAATCTGGTTGTATTAGATGAGGGAACCACTCTCATTCAAGAATAAAATTAGTAGGCAAGCGAGAAATTAATATGTTCATGGTGATGGAGAGTCTTTAAAAAATGCCTATTCAAGACTCAGTGCCCTACGGGTAAAGATTCAAGTTGTTTGATGTGACAAGTTCAATGATGGTTTTGATTTCAATGGCTAAGTCACCAAGTGCATGTTCTTTGAGGTCATTGCACCCGACAATCAACAATCGACATTCTATATGAAATTCATGGATTATTTTAACAATATGGGTATCGATGATCGTGTCTCCTATTCCAAGTGCATGAATACATGATCAAGAATTTCAAGAAACCAAAGATATGGTTCTTGCAATGAAGACTACTAATCTTTCCTCGAAGGCCAAGGAAGTTCAACTTCAAAAAGTATAAGATATGAAAGTACAAGTGAGTTCGATGCGGACATGGTCACTACGAGTATGGTGGTGCCCCATTAAGAAAAGGAGGTGCCTTCCTCAATCCAAAGAGAGTAAATTTGAACAATTGTGATACAACATGACACTTCATCGACAATTGTCCATATGACAAGAGAGGATACAAGTTAAACTATGCAACGAATGAAGTGAACATTGGGGTACATATTCGTGTATGTGTGTTTTGGTTGTTTCTATTCAAACTCTTTCAGTTATGCTTATTAGTTAACAGTATAATGGAACCACCTAGAAGCCACCACAGCGATTTTGCGTCCTGAACCGTCTGATCATGCACTTGAACGGCCAGATCTTCTCCACATCATCGCATCATTTCGGCAGTGCCGCGAACCTGCTTGGCTTCGTAGAATCGTTCGTTCCGAATAGGCCAGCCCATCATTGCTGGGCTGCTACTCCGCTGATTGAGCTAGCAGAGTTCTGGTTAATTGGACCGTGTAAGTCTCGTATGGGCTTCGAGGCCTTTTTGATGGGCAGCCGAAGCGACAAGGGTCTTGTTCCTTTACTCGCGTCGTTCCGCCATCCTTGCCCGTGCGACCCCGATGATGGCGGCTCCGGAACCTTACCCTAGCCTCGCTCACCTTACCCTAGCCTCGCTCTCCTCAGCACAGCGACTCCCACTGCAGTTCCAGATCTCTCACTGTAATGCCTCCCGTTTCCTATTGCATCAAGCTATTGTTGGTGAGATAGTGAGGAAACAATGGCCTGCCGTTAGTTGGGGAGTACTTGGGTATCGGGTTGACAGTAGAACGTAGAAGATGGCGACATCGATAGTCTACATAGACCAGGTAAACTCAACCATACGCACAACACTGCATCCCGTACTCACTTCCATATAGTTTGCTAGCAAAAGTTCATCCCTAGAAAATATAAATCCATGTTCTGTTGATACACTTCCGCTAGACAGCACCGCACCATAACATGTCGGTTTTGCTGCATCCGCACCAGGCTTGCCATCTCGCCGTCCTCCTCTGACAGAAAGAGGTTGAGGCCAGCGTATAATTAGAAGCATGTTCTACTTTCCATCGTCAGCGTCGTTCAGGCTAATTACATCCGGTCGTGAACAAAACCAGAGGTCAGTTTCACCTTTCTATGTCCTCCTGATGTTCTGCTTCAATGAACTTCCCCTGCATTACCTTTTCAATTTTGATGTTTTTGTCAATGGCGGAGGAGCAAGCACGGTGCCAAAAATGTCAGGTGTAGTGAAGAAGATCCTACTTTACCAGGTCACATAAGCTGCACGACATAAGGGATCATTTAAACTTCTACATGCTGTACTCAAATATCATTTGTCTGCAGCATATTGCAAATCTGCCGAAAAGAAGATGCCTGTGTTGTGCATGCTTTTTATGTCACCGGTGGATGTACTTAATGGAAATCAACTTACCTTGCAGGCAATATTGCTTGCGAAGTATGAATAATATTTCTCATACACGTTTCAGTGAGATTCTCATCTGGCTATTGAACAGAAAATCATGATCCTCCAAACTGGTACCTCTATGCTCTCGACTATATAATTTGAAGTTCAGGCAAAATTAATTAAAGGTTAAGATGATCATGATTTTATATACAAAACATAATTAAGTAGCATGGTCAAGGTGCCACAAATGGTGAGGATGAAAGTGGTTTTGCTCTTAACATTTAACTTCTGTTATAGGATTGAATAGCACTAGGTGGTAAGAACAATGATCCTGAACTATTTCCCATTACTTTAATTATTCATTTGTGTCGAATTAGAGGAATCAAATATCCAAATGCCCATATGGGATTTTCAATGTCAAACAATTACAAAATGTAGTTCTGAATTGTTCACCATTGTATTGGAATAGTTTATTGAGTCGTCTCATTGGATTCTGGACTAAAATGATTTGTTAGAAGTATCTTAATACAAGAAATACGCCTTCATTTTTATGTGATAATTATCGATTATGTTGATGGCATGTGAATTATTTTGGTAATATATTTTATTTCTAATGCTTCCCCTCCATTACATTCGAAAAATGGAGAAAAATGCAGTCTCATTTTCTGTGTGCTGTCGTGCTGAATGAACCTAGAGCTTTATTTGCTCTGCTGACGTGAAGAAACATGGAATGAATGCACACATGGTCCATCAGATTTATTTTGGAAGCTTCTTCTTTCTGCTAAACTTGATAGACCATAGTTCTTAATAGTACTTTTTTTTTCATGTGCTCTCTTGATAGTATATAAGACAATTACACTATCGAGTGTAAAATTGTAATTATAATCTTATGCTTAGTGTGAATATATATGATGGTAAGTGTGTCATGTTCAAGTTAAATTAATTCGGGTTATAACTTGTCATGTTGTTTCTGCTATTTTCCAAACAACTGCGTCATTTTTTTCTCTGTACACCACATATACATTTTTGTTAACTAAATGGGTCCTTTTATTTGTTTCACATTTTTTTATATTTCTATGTAGTCTGCAGCTGAAGTATATTTTCATGTTTGCCTTATTACACTATGATGGCTGCTTCCACGACAATCATGAAACAGCTGATCGCCATTAAAGTATCTGGCTGAGAAATGCAAGGTGCCTTTGTGTACACTATATCACTTGCACCATCTATTGCTTCTCTAATCAACAGTGATTCATTCCTTTATCTTCCTTATATGTTCCTTATGTGAACGCATGTTGTGCTCTCCAGTAGCTACTGTGGCATTATGATATATTCTCTGTACCCTTTTAAGCGAGAAGTCTAGATGTGTAGCATGAATAATATGCCATCATCTCGTTTTTATCCCCTCTTAAACAATATTGAATTCTGGTATATGATATAATAATGATCATGCTTCTTAGATGTACATCTATACTAATATAATCTTAACTACTTTTCATGCTTGCCCACAATATGTACATTAAGCTTAAGATGTAATGTTCTTAATACATGCATCTTATGAGAACCAAGTAAAAGCAGTTTAGGAATGGATACAACAACGTGACATATTTACAACAAATGATTTCCAAATATATCATCCTTTACATATAATATTCCCACAAATTAGAGGAACATTATCATTAATCATTGAATTGTATTTCGGTTATTTTTTCCATTAGTAATATATTGATAACTTCCTAAAAAAAAGGTATACCCAGGGTTGAAAGCTCCCACCCATTGTGGGGGTATGGGGAAGGGTATTTTTAGGCAGCCTTTCCCTTGTATTTAATATTATGCAAGGAGGCTGATTCGAACCCAAGACCTCCAGGATACAAGCGGAGATACTCTACCACTGCACCAGGCCCACCCTTCATACTGATAACTTCCTAAAAGATAATAAAACTTTTGGATTCTTCAATATCTCCAGGGATAATGCACCTTATTTTTTTAGTGCTATACACCCAACCGTTTGAAACACTATGTATGCAAGAATTCACGTTGCATTGTAATTAATTCCTCAAGTTCAAATCGCCTCAGACTTTGTATCTTTGATCTTTCAAATATTATCAAGCATTTGTATCTTTGATCTTTATAATGGACAGTCGCGGCAAAGCGTGCCTTTGTGTTAAGTTATTTGGTGATGAAGTATGTGAGAAGAATAAAAAGGTAATCATCATAAGTATAAGGTGTTCGAGGTTCATGTCAGTGTTGATCCTTCTTGTTAAGCTCGTGTCTTGCTCTTATTTTTGTGCATATATGTATGTGTTACGTTTTTGTGATGAATGTATCACAGATTGTACATGTATGGTGTATCTTGTACATGGATTTTACGTGATCAACACAATTCAACGCTGTCCTCCCGTTGTGACGTCCTGTTAACCTTCCGCTCTCATCTCTCGCCAGGCGGCGGTGGTGACAGAGGAGTTTCGATGGCGCCAAAAGGCAACCACCTTCCTTCCCGGCGGCAATAAGGAAAAACAGTGGTGCCACACCTTTCTCATAGCATGGTGGCGCTCACCGCGACCAAAACCTAGCAGCGTCCTAGGGCGTCCAGGAAGGTACGCCATGAGCAACGATCCATATCTCTGAATTTTTTTGGCACCTCCTGAGACAAACCATTAACATTTATTCATTGCATGTTTCTGTTTGCTTGATAGTCTCCAGAGACATGATGTTGCTACTTTATTGAATTATTGTATTTATTCGTGATGGATATCTTGGGAGGATTTACCCGGAACAGTTTTGCCCTGCTTTTGTATGTTAGATTCCTTGATTGGACCTCGATCTTGGATGGTAAGCGCTCGGTGCCTGTTAGAATGGCCTAGCTAATAAGGCTAATCTGGAACCTTGGAAATTTCTTGTACTACAAAGTACAAACAGATGCATACATGCGATTCATGCATTAGCTCTATTGTTTTATCTACAAATTTACGAACAGGTTATGTGTGCCAAAAAAATTTGTTGCTAAATTACTCCTTTAAGGAAAACTTTTCTTACTTTAGCAAGCTCCATGTTAGATCTGTAAGTTCAGTTTGTTTAATTGGCTATTTGATAAAACACTCATGCACCCAAGAAGATTTTGTGGTGACCCTGCATACCACTGCATGTTGTAGTATGCCAGTCGTTGATATAACATTCGCGAAGTACCATTCCGCAAATATTACATCCCTCAGAGTAGTACAACAGAACATAGCAGGGTCCATAACTCATTCACATATTATTACAATCATCATACACAAGTCGTCTCGGAGCTCCTCTTGGGTCCTAAGAGGATAACTCCCGGGTTCGAGGCGAACCCAACTTAACTTACAATACCATTGTCTCATTAAACTAAACATTTATTTAATCGAGCAGCTCGAAGTAAGAGTTTGTGCTGCTCGGATACTACTACTACTCC
>NC_061510.1:258835263-258857564 GCF_022539505.1 Lolium rigidum
TGGAGCTCAAACATATAAATAATGTGATCTAAAGATGGTGGTGGTATTCATTTTGGTGAAGATTTGTGAGATTCCAAAATGGGTATGATCTTCTCATAGTTTCAAAGTCCCCACTTGTCAAATCTCTACTGGTCAACCTGGTCAACATTAGCATGTGTGGTCAACATGAGAGTTGCTCACCTTGACATGGTCTTGGATGACATGGTAATGGTTGACCAAGTTTAGTTTGAAGAAAAGTCAAAACCAGGGGGTAAAGTGAGGAACATTTTATAAAACTAGTAAAGGTGCACGCGCAATGCGCGTTTTGAATAATAGTATAGATTTATCATAAATATATTACATATCTTATAATGAAGACCAAAAGAGTGTTGGTACCTTTGTCAACATTCATTGTTGTGCATTAGAATGGCAATCGAGTACCACATTCATCTAGCTACGCTCCATACTTTCTTTGATTCATCTTACAATAAAATATATAAATAATTTAACCGTGAGTATGTTTCATCCACTCTTAAGTCCTTGAGCTTGGACATGAAATACAATTGATAAAATGATAACGGAAATGAAATCATTAGAAGCCGTCTTCAACATTGGAAGGAGTCTTCAACATGGTGAGACCTTGTACTTGCTAGTTGCTACATAAATGGTAGAGGCAAATCTGAAAGAAAAAATGCCACAAAAATAAGCCGAGTAAGTTAAATAAGAAAAACATGTTGTATATTTCATGGATACAATAGCAGCTTCGTGAATTTTGAGGCATCCGGAATGGAGTACTGCATTGAAGCTCTGTAGGTTACAAAAATTGATGAGTGGTATCATGGCCCAAAATTGTTCGCTTCTCTATGTAAAACCAATAAAGTTGACGAACTTCAACTCATGTTAAAGTTAATATAGATTATAGAAGTAAACACTAAAGGATAGTAATTGTGGAAAATGAAAACGTGAGAACTCAAAGCATTATGTCACTAATAAAATAAAAATACATTATAACTTCCCAATTTGACAACAAACAATCAGGCAACTGTTGTGCTCTTCACTGTACGAGATGGATGAAACACATAATGTAAACTATCTATCAAGCAGTTTGATATATTGGTGGTAAAAAGTAGTTGCTTTTGACAAACCAGGAGAAAAGAAATTCAGTTATAATTTTGTATAATTGTTCTTAGAAGGGAGGGTTTTTTATGTGAACAAGCTTACCTTCCAAATGCATATATAAGAATATTTACCTTCATACTCTGAAGGTGTCATTACAAGTATACTTGAATTATCATACCACCAATATATCCAGTAGAAACAATTGAACTTGGTTCTAAAATCTTTCCTTATAAATCCCTTCCAAAATCTCGGTGTGGTTGTTGGCCCTTGAAAACAATGAATATATCCCAAGGTCCCTTAGTGACATCTGAGGAAACCCTCTGTAAGAAACCAAAATCTGCCATTACTAAGTAAAGACAGCTTAGGACATTGACTCAAGCAAGCCAAAGAATTTCACCAATCTTCTCCTGAAGATTGAATGACACAAGGCTTAATTCACATGCACCAATCCACTCAACCAAGATTAATAGAGATCAAATATCAGGAATATGTATGAATAGGACATATCTAGTAAACAAGGGCAGTAGAAAAATTCGCACGTCACGGGGAGTCAGTACATCAAGATCTCTGTTCATTTGACTTTATGTCCTTCAGTTTCCAACTACTTGTTTTATCTTTGTTGAGATACATGCAGGAAATTAATAAACTTGCAAGTACAATTAAAACTGCACTGTGTAGATGGTTCATACCTCATGATTCTGAATTCATCTGCATCTTATTCACTCAGACATAAGTGCAGCCTGTCAATGCCAGCACTTTTTTTCATATCGCACATGAAGAGCAATAAACTTCCCATGGGATTTTAGACGTTCCACAAGATTTTTTGTGTGTAACTGTTACCTTGGATCAGAGCTTAGTTCAGAGAGTTCGATAAATCTCCAAGTGCAAATTGAAGCGTGTAACATAGACCATAGTTATATATTTAGCTTACTGATAGAATGTGCATACCTTCCTAAGGTCCTCAATTGGATCTGAGGAATGGTAAAGACACGTCATCTTTATTTCCGGATATCAATTGGAAGACCATTGATTCCAAGCAGCAAATCAAATTTCAGGATGTGAACTACCTGTAGAAGATAATCTGAAAGTGATTAGGCAAACTAAAATCAATGAGCTTCCAACTCTAGATCTAGAGAGAAGTAATGATTTTAAATTACTCGATCAATTATTCTGTAAGTCTAAATTTCTATGTTTGTATTGGAAAAAAGAAAATCTGCAAGAAATTGAGAATATCCGATGAAAATCACATGTCAAGGGTTAAAGGTTAGTAAGTAAAAAAAATATAACAGCCACCTTTCTATGTTAGACTGCTAGGAAACACAACGAAGATGTTTTCTAAAGAATAATTTAAATGACTGATAACGAGTGTAATGCGATGGCGGTTTAGGATATACTCGAGATGATATTAAAATCATTGACATACACCATATATGCAGAATAGAAACATACATTGCTGAATAGCATCCCCGCCACAGAATCTTGAACCACAATCTTGAACCAGATGTAGCCCGGGCTTTCTAATGAATAATTGTGTTGACATAGTGTATAAAATCCATGTACAGGATCACCATAGATTAATTGAGGCAGTATAAAATCCCATACATAAATACTATCGAGTTCAAGATGTAGCACAAGGAAATTTGACCTGCAAAATTGTAACCATATTAGCAAGAAGTTGCATCAGGACAAGTCTCATCTCTATAAAGTCCCGCATCTGGGCCAAAGTATCAGTCTGACAACTAATTTGATTCATGTGCTTTTCACCTAACTCTTAGTGCAACCGATGAATCATTTCACCGGACACTTGGAGAACACACATAAATTATATCCCTGATGTATAGGTACCTCGATAGAAACTAAATGCCCGTGCAATTGTGAGAGAAAAATCGACAAACACAAAAAAGAAAAAACTAAATCAACATCCTTGAATTTGCTCCCATTTGCTTTTCACTCGGCCTTCCAGCCATACCACTACGAGCGTATGCACCAAGCTAACCTAAGAAAATCATTAAACTTGAAAATACATGTGAAGTATTTTATATGCTGTAAAAACCGGATGCAATTTCTTCTCTACAAAACCACAATTTCTATCAGCCGACATATTTGGAGTATTTGGAGTTGATGTGTCTTGAGCAATGTTTGAAGATCTTGTCCATTCAACTATGGTACAATACAGGTAGTTTGACACATCATTTCAGTCTTCAGTTCTATATTAGTTGAATTCAATTCATCAAGATGTGTGCCGAAAATCTTAACTCTACCCCTTGATTCTGCAGATTGCTTCTACTTCTTTATTTGTGTAATCCAACACGATGGGTTCAACTGAATTTACCATATGAGATTCTATATTTCACTTTCGGATGAACAAAACTGCTCACATGTTCCTTGTAGTTAGAAGTCGAAGAAACGAGTATGGATCCCCGCAAAAAAAACAAGTATGGTCTTTTGGTCACTGGGTACTGGCACCAACATGAGAAAAAAAAGATTATGTGGTACCTGCTGATTGTTCGTCCTTCTTAGGTATAAGAGCTACAGATTAGTTCCTGAGAAACAAAGATCAGTTGCAGCTCCTCATCCAATATTTCAAGACGGTCATTAACGACAGCTGCTTTGCGTCCCTTTGCCCCCCATCTTTCTCTCCCGTGAGCCACTCCCAGGTGCGGCCGTGGCCCTTCCTACCCCTTGCCAGGTGCGGTGGCGCGGAGCCCATCCTCGACTCCGACCATCTTGAGCTGCCGGTAGGAGCGGGCGCGTTCGGTCGCCATCTCGCTCGTCGGACGCAAGCGGCGCGGTCTCCGCGTCGAGCTGCGAGGAGGGGGCGGGCGCGGTTGGCGTCTCCATCTCGGTCGTCTGCCGCATTTAAGGAGGCGGCGATGCTAGGGGCAGGGGCTCGCCCTCCGGTGACGGCGTGGACGCTAGCCAGGCACCGGCGCGTGGGGAGGCAGCGTGGGAGGGGCTCTCGCATGGAAAAACATGGGAATATCATGATCTAGATCGTGCGAGGTAGTTTCTTCGATGCGTGAACTGCGCGGGGTGGGAATTTTCGTCCGCTGGGCGGACCATGGCAGACAACACATCATTGGGAGGATCTGAGACGTTGGATGTAGACCTGTGAACGATGCAGATTGTTTGGATGGGACTCTCTGGGTCTTTTATTAGTAGTGGTGATGGCCAAATGACCATTATCACATGTATGTTGATTTTGAGATTTGCTTTGATTTGATTTTGGTTTCTTTGATGCATTTGGGTTTGTTTATCATATATAAGAGTTTTACAAACAATATATCAAGCAATGGTGGCCTTTGATGAAGATTTGCAAAATTGGCCTTATGTGTATGAGAGTGAAATTGGGATTTTCTCCCTATTTGATTTCTCTCCATTTGATTTGACTTTTGTTGACTCTAATGTGATTCTTATTAGTTTAGAAACATTTCCAAACCATTGAATCCATTTCAAAAGGTCTTGATCAAAGATTTGCAAAATTGGCCATAACACATAAGAGGTGATATGCCCATTTTCATTATTTTTGTAAATTGTTCCCCTTGCCTTACTTGGGCATGGATTAGGGTCAATTTAGTGTTATATTAGGTTTGGAGATGGTGTCCCATCATTTGGGCAAGGTTTAAAGTCATAGGGCAAAATTTGGTGAAATGGCTATGTGTCACATATGCCTCTATGCATATGTTGCATTTGAGTTTGAATTTGACTTGGCTTGACCCAAATGGTGTTGTTGAGTGTTGAAATGGTATATTGGAGGGATCCCACCATTCACAACAAGTCTTAGGGTCAAGGATCTCAAATTCACAAATTTGCTATTTTACTCACATATGCCTCTATGTCATTTTTTGTTTCTTTTTATTTTCTTTGGAAACAACTTGAATTAGGTTTGATAAGCACTAGGTAGGGTATATGATGGTTTTCCAAACCTAGAAAGGTCTAGGGTAAAGATTTATAATTATAGCCATAGGCACATATGCTTTTTTTCTTATTTAATTCCCTTTTTATTTTATTTTAACTAGGATGGTGAAAAGAGGGGTGAGGTTTAGGGTTTAAGATTATTTCAAACTATTATAACAAGCAATCATGGCAATAGCACAAGAATTAAGCAAGATCACTATGTATCATATTTAATTTAATAAAAGTTTTTGTTGGTTCCAAAATTTGGAACTAGGGAAATTCATTTGTTTTGTTTTGAAATTTTGGGATGTTACATCAAGCATCTAAGCTTGGGGATGCCCAAGGCATCCCCTTCTTCATCGACAACTTATCAGGTTTCTTCTCTTGAAACTATATTTTTATTCGGTCACATCTTATGTACTTTACTTGGAGCGTCTGTTTGTTTTTGTTTTTGTTTGTGTTTGAATAAATTCATGCTTGTGTGGGAGAGAGACACGCTCCGCTGGTTCATATGAACACATGTGTTCTTAGCTTTTAATGTTCATGGTGAAGGTTGAAACTGCTTCGTTAATTGTTATATGGTTGGAAACGGAAAATGCTACATGTAGTAATTGGTAAAATGTCTTGGATAATGTGATACTTGGCAATTGTTGTGCTCATGTTTAAGCTCTTGCATCATATACTTTGCACCTATTAATGAAGAAATACATAGAGCTTGCTAAAATTTGGTTTGCATAATTGGTCTCTCTAAGGTCTAGATAATTTCTAGTAAAGAGTTTGAACAACAAGGAAGACGGTGTAGAGTCTTATAATGTTTACAATATGTCTTTTATGTGAGCTTTGCTGCACCAGTTCATCCTTGTGTTTGTTTCAAATAAACCTTGCTAGCCTAAGCCTTGTATCGAGAGGGAATACTTCTCATGCATCCAAAATCCTTGAGCCAACCACTATGCCATTTGTGTCCACCATACCTACCTACTACATGGTATTTCTCCGCCATTCCAAAGTAAATTGCTTGAGTGCTACCTTTAAATAATTCAAAATTTATCACCTCTGATTTGTGTCAATGTTTTATAGCTCATGAGGAAGTATGTGGTGTTTATCTTTCATTCTTGTTGGGCAACTTTCACCAATGGACTAGTGGCTTTATCCGCTTATCCAATAATTTTGCAAAAAGAGTCGGCGCGGGGTTCCCGGCCCCCAAATTAATCAACCTTCATTAATAACTCTCTTCACATGTTTTGCTCTCGATTCATCGGTAAGCAACTTAATTTTGCAAATAGACACTCCTTCATGGTATGTGAATGTTGGAAGGCACCCGAGGATTCGGTTAGCCATGGCTTGTGTAAGCAAAAGGTTGGGAGGAGTGTCATCCATAAATAAAACTAAAATACATGTGTAAACAAAAGAGAAGAGGGATGATCTACCTTGTCTGGTAGAGATAACGTCCTTCATGGGAGCCGCTCTTTGAAGGTTTGTGTGGCAAGGGGGTTAGAGTGCCCACTACCATTCGTTGACAACAACAAACACCTCTCAAAATTTTACTTTTATGCTCTCTTTATGTTTTCAAAACCAAAGCTCTAGCACAAATATAGCAATCAATGCTTCCTCTGCGAAGGGCCATTCTTTTACCTTTTATGTTGAGTCGGTTCACCTATTTCTCTCCATCTCAAGAAGCAAACACTTGTGTGAACTGTGCATTGATTCCTACATACTTGCATATTGCACTTGTTATATTACTTTGCATTGACAACTATCCATGAGATATACATGTTATAAGTTGAAAGCAACCGCTGAAACTTAATCTTCCTTTGTGTTGCTTCAATACCTTTACTATGAATTTATTGCTTTATGAGTTAACTCTTATGCAAGACTTATTGATGCTTGTCTTGAAAGTACTATTCATGAAAAGTCTTTGCTTTATGATTCAGTTGTTTACTCATGACATTACCATTGTTTTGATCGCTGCATTCATTACATATGCTTACAATAGTATGATCAAGGTTATGATGGCATGTCACTCCAGAAATTATCTTTGTTATCGTTTACCTGCTCGGGACGAGCGGAAACTAAGCTTGGGGATGCTGATACGTCTCCGACGTATCGATAATTTCTTATGTTCCATGCCACATTATTGATGATATCTACATGTTTTATGCATACTTTATGTCATATTTATGCATTTTCCGGCACTAACCTATTGACGAGATGCCGAAGGGCCAGTTGCTGTTTTCTGCTGTTTATGGTTTCAGAAATCCTAGTAAGGAAATATTCTCGGAATTGGATGAAATCAACGCCCAGAGTCTTAGGATTGCATGAAGCTTCCAGAACACCCGAGAGCCGCCAGAGGGGGGCCACATGCCCACCACACACTAGGCTGGCGCGGCCAAGGGGGGGCCCACGCCTCCCTGTTGTGTCGTCGCCTCGTTGACCTTCTGACGCCGCCTCTTCGCCTATATAAAGGTCCCTGACCTAAAACACGATACGGAAAAGCCACGGTACGAGAAACCTTCCGCAGCCGCCGCCATCGCGAAGCCAAGATCCGGGGGACAGGAGTCTCTGTTCCGGCACGCCGCCGGGACGGGGAAGTGCCCCCGGAAGGCTCCTCCATCGACACCACCGCCATCTTCATCAACGCTGCTGTCTCCCATGAGGAGGGAGTAGTTCTCCATCGAGGCTCGGGGCTGTACCGGTAGCTATGTGGTTAATCTCTCTCCTATGTGCTTCAATACAATAATCTCATGAGCTGCCTTACATGATTGAGATTCATATGATGATGCTTGTAATCTAGATGTCATTATGCTAGTCAAGTGGGTTTTACTTATGTGATCTCCGGAGACTCCTTGTCCCACGTGTGTAAAGGTGACGAGTGTGTGCACCGTGTGGGTCTCTTAGGCTATATTTCACAGAATACTTATTCGCTGTTATGAATGGCATAGTGAAGTGCTTATTTATATCTCTTTATGATTGCAATGTGTTGTGTATCACAATTTATCTTTGTGCTACTCTAGTGATGTTATTAAAGTAGTTTATTCCTCCTGCACGGTGTAATGGTGACAGTGTGTGCATCGTGTAGTACTTGGCGTAGGCTATGATTGTGATCTCTTGTAGATTATGAAGTTAACTATTGCTATGATAGTATTGATGTGATCTATTCCTCCTTTCGTAGTGTGAAGGTGACAGTGTGCATGCTATGTTAGTACTTGGTTTGGTTATGTTGATCTCTTATGCACTCTAAGGTTATTTAAATATGAACATTGAATATTGTGGAGCTTGTTAACTCCGGCATTGAGGGTTCGTGTAATCCTACACAGTTAGTGGTGTTCATCATCCAACAAGAGGGTGTAGAGTCTAGCATCTATCTATTTATTCTGTTATGTGATCAATATTGAGAGTGTCCACTAGTGAAAGTATGATCCCTAGGCCTTGTTCCTAAATACTGCTATCGCTGTTTGTTTACTGTTTTACTGCATCTATACTTCCTGCAATTTTACTACCATCAACTGCACGCCAGCAAGCACTTTTCTGGCGCCGTTACTACTGCTCATATTCATTCATACCACTTGTATTTCACTATCTCTTCGCCGAACTAGTGCACCTATTAGGTGTGTTGGGGACACAAGAGACTTCTTGCTTTGTGGTTGCAGGGTTGCATGAGAGGGATATCTTTGACCTCTTCCTCCCTGAGTTCGATAAACCTTGGGTGATCCACTAAAGGGAAACTTGCTGCTGTTCTACAAACCTCTGCTCTTGGAGGCCCAACACTTTCTACAAGAATAGAAGCACCCGTAGACATCAGTAAGTCCCCGGGATCCGTCCTGTGCGGCGTGGCACCGCCTCTGACGGTGCTTTGCTACTTTTTCCGTGTCAACAGATACGAAGAAAATCCTAACGGACGCGTTAGGTACCCGATAAAACATGACTGGAATTAGGCATCTGGTAAGACCTTAAGCGGCACATGTCGAATTACGCCAGTATCCCGAGATCATGTCCAGGGATGTGATCTTGAAGTAGGTTTTGATGGATTGCTACGAGAGCAATTAACTGGTACCTGATCCGTCAGATGAACCAGCCCCAATTACCGTTATCCCTGTACAATATACAATTCCTTTATATAAAAATTTGTCGACTTGCAGAAATCATATGCAGATTGTAAAGATGGAGATTTTCCCTGATTCTATGATTCAAGCAAAATCTCGGGGGCTACTGACATAGGTATCCCCAATGGGCCTGCCGAAGAGGGTACCCGGGGTTTATTGAAGGCCCACGACCCGAAGTTTTACATAGTTTGGAAAGATAGAGTTGTATTAGGAATATCAACTTGTAAATATCGCGGGATGGTTCACGGAACCCTCCCGGACTCTGTAACTTGTACATCACGAAACCCTCGGCTCCGCCTCCTATATAAGGGGGAGTTGAGGGACAAAGAGAGGATCGATTCATTGTTTCACGCAACCCTAGTTTTCATAGCAGTGGAGTACTTTTCCGGCTGAAACCTTCAAGATCTACTTGCCCTCTACTTCCAACTAAACTCTAGTCTACAACTCGTAGGCATTGATAAGTTAATACCTTATCACCGCTTTCAAAAGCGCGTAGAAGATCTTGACGGTGCCACAGTCGGGCAGCACCTCCGTACTCGGTCACACGTTCGGTGTTGATGACGACGTCCTTCTCCCCGTTCCAGCGGGCAGCGGATGTAGTAGAACCTCCTCGGAATCCCGCCAGCATGACGGCGTGGTGGCGGTGGTGGTGGAGATCTCCGGCAGGGCTTCGCCGTAGCCGTGCAAGAGGGAGGAGGAGGAAGGGGCGGCTAGGGTTTGGGGAGAGGGGGCAAGGGCTGCGACTTTTGCACTTCTTGGGGATCCCCTTGACCTCCTTTTACAGGTGGAAAAGGTCCTTGGGTCGTCCAAGACCTGCCCCCAAAGTTTGGGAGAGTTCCGGTAGGTTTCTGTGAGCCGAAACCTACTAGAACTAGGACTCTTTTGCCAAATCCGAATCTGCCTTAGGGGAAACTTCTTAACCCTTAAGGAAAACATGGATACACCTATTATGGAACCCTCTGGACTTACTTAGACAGCCCGGGTCGTCCCGGACACTTCCGGAACCTTCCACAATATTCCGGACTATTCCGGTCCTTCCAAAACCTTCTAGAAGCTCCGGTCAAAACACCGGACTTTTTCCGAACCCCGGAAAATGACTTCCCATATATGAATCTTATTCTCTGGACCATTCCGAACCTCCCCGTGATGTCTCGGATCCCATCTGAGACTCCGAACAACATTCGAGCTCCATTCCATATTCCATATCTACTTAAAACGACATCAAACCGTAAGTGTGTCACCCTACGGTTCGAGAACTATGCGGACATGATTGAGACTCTTCTCCGACCAATAACCAATAGCGGGATCTGGAGATCCATAATGGCTCCCACACATTCAACGATAACTTAGTGATCGATTGAACCATTTACATACGATATCGATTCCCTTTGTCACACAATATTTTACTTGTCCGAGGTTCGATCATCGGTATCTCCATACCTTGTTCAACCTCGTTACCGACAAGTACTCTTTACTCGTACCGTGGTATGTCATCTCTTGTGACCTAGTCACATGCTTGCAAGCTAATCGGACGACATTCCACCGAGAGGGCCCAGAGTATATCTATCCGTCATCGGGATGGACAAATCCCACTCTTGATCCATATGCCTCAACTCACACTTTCCGAATACTTAATCCCATCTTTATAAACACCCATTTACGCAGTGGCGTTTGATGTAATCAAAGTACTCTTCCGGTATAAGTGATTTACATGATCTCATGGTCGAAGGACTAGGTAACTATGTATCGGAATCTTATAGCAAGTTGAACTTAATGACGTGATCTAATGCTACGCTTATATGGGTGTGTGTCCATTATATCATTCATATAATGACATAACCTTGTTATTAATAACATCCAATGTTCATGATCACGAAACCATGATCATCTATTAATCAACAAGCTAGTTATACAAGAGGCTTACTAGGGACTCCTTGTTGTTTACATAACACACATGTATCAATGTTTCGGTTAATACAATTATAGCATGGTATGCAAACATTTATCATAAACACAAAGATATATTATAATAACCACTTTATTATTGCCTCTTGGGCATATCTCCAATAGTCTCCCACTTGCACTAGAGTCAATAATCTAGTTTACATTTGTAAAGATATAACACCCTGGCCTTCTGTTGCTTTATCATGTTTTGCTCACGGGAGAGGTTTTAGTCAACGGATCTGACACGGTCAGAAACGTATGTATTTTGCAATTCATTTGCGTCTCAACGCGTCACTCATTTTCCAAATGAGTCGGCATTAATCGTATATGTTCACTCTTCTGGTGGAACCTTAATTCCGCAGTCTGAAATATGTCACTAGTATTGTCACACACAATATAGCTTCAAAGTTCTGACACTATCGGAACTACAAAATGTTCTCAAACAACTTCTCGACTTAACATCCTCACTCATTTGTCAAAACAATGACATACTCTGCCTTCATTTGTAGAATCCGTCACAATATTTAGAACTCATCTAAATCTAGCATAGAACTCTTCTAGCTCATTGTGCTACCTTCTAAACAACACTTAGCCTAATTGAGATTTAAAATTTTATTTTTGTATGTGACCAAACTAATATCGGTGCAACACCTTACAACGATTTGTTTGTCATTACCCCATACAAAAAAAAATATATCATTGGTTCTTCTAAAGCACTCAGGGATATTCTTACTGTTGTCCAATGATCATCACATGAATCATTCTGGTATATGCTCCTAACTCTTTAGAGCACATGACATCTGATTCTGTACATATTATTCGTGATCTAAAATCACTCATGTGTTTTTACACATTGAGTGTCAGATACACTCAAGTCTTGTCAAACCTTCACATGAAAAGAACACCTTCTTAATATTTTTATATTGAACTACTTCAATATTAATTCTATGTACTTTGACTTAAACTTATTATGCGTTTCAATATATCTTCATAGATCTTGACGCTAAATATATTTCAATCCATATCCTTTCATTGAAGTTAATTCTCAGTGAAACCTTTTATTCACATCAAGTACATAATTACATCATTTATAATCAATGATATGTCATCCACATATAATATTATAACTATGTCTTAGCGCTCCCACTTAATTTCTTGCAAATGCAAGCATCTTGATCGTTACTGATGAAAGCAAAAACTCTTTGACTATTTCATCCGGTGAAGATTCCAACTCCGCAATACTCACTTCATCCAATTGAAGTTTCTATACCTATCTAGTATTCCACAGACTAGCAAAAATCTTGGTTGTATCTAGTATACATCCTTTATACACACTGATGGCGCGTGATGCACACGTCCGTTGGGAACCCGAAGAGGAAGGTGTGATGCGCACAGCAGTAAGTTTTCCCTCAGAAAGAAACCAAGGTTATCGAACCAGTAGGAGATGAAGGCCACGTGAAGGTTGTTGGTGGAGGAGTGTAGTGCGGCGCAACACCAGGGATTCCGGCGCCAACGTGGAACCTGCACAACACAATCACAATACTTTGCCCCAACTTAACGGTGAGGTTGTCAATCTCACCGGCTTGCCGTAAACAAAGGATTAAACGTATGGTGTGGAGAATGATGTTTGTTTGCGAAGAACAACAGAGAACAGAGATTGCAGTAGATTGTATTTCAGATGTAAAAGAATGGACCGGGGTCCACAGTTCACTAGTGGTGTCTCTCCAATAAGATAAATAACATGTTGGGTGAACAAATTACAGTTGGCCAATTGACAAATAGAGATGCATATACATATCATGATGACTACTATGAGATTTACTTAGGGCATTACGACAAAGAACATAGACCGCTATCCAGCATGCATCTATGCCTAAAAAGTCCACCTTCGGGTTAGCATCCGCACCCCTTCCGGTATTAAGTTGCAAACAACGGACAATTGCATTAAGTACCGTGCGTAATGTAATCAACACAAATATCCTTAGACAAAGCATCGATGTTTTATCCCTAGTGGCAACAAGCACATCCATAACCTTAGAACTTTCTATCACCGTCCCGGATTCAATGGAGGCATGAACCCACTATCGAGCATAAATACTCCCTCTTGGAGTCACAAGTATCAACTTGGCCGAGCCTCTACTAGCAACGGAGAGCATGCAAGATCATAAACAACACATATATGATAGATCAATAATCAACTTGACATAGTATTCAATATTCATCGGATCCCAACAAACACAACACGTAGCATTACAAATAGACGATCTTGATCATGATAGGCAGCTCACAAGATCTAAACATGATAGCACAAGAGGAGAAGACAACCATCCAGCTACTGCTATGGACCCATAGTCCAAGGATGAACTACTCACGCATCAATCCGGAGGCGGACATGATGATGTAGAGTCCTCCGGTGATGATTCCCCTCTCCGGTAGGGTGCCGGAGGCGATCTCCTGAATCCCCCGAGATGGGATTGGCGGCGGCGGCGTCACAGTAACTTTTCTCGTATCGTGGCTCTCGATGATAGGGTTTTCACGACGGAGAGAATATATAGGCAAAGGGGCAGAGTCGGGGGACGCTCGAGGGGCCCACCCCATAGGGCGGCGCGCCCAGGGGTGGGGCCGCACCCCCCTAGGGCGTGGCCGCCTCGTCGCCCCTCTTCGTCTCCTCTTCGGACTTCTGGAAGGCTCCGTGCAAAATAAGACCGTGGGCTTTCGTTTCGTCCAATTCCGAGAATATTTCCTGTGTAGGATTTCTGAAACCAAAAACAGCAGAAAACAGGAACTGGCGCTTCGGCATCTTGTTAATAGGTTAGTGCCGGAAAATGCATCAAAACGATGTAAAGTGTATATAAAACATGTGAGTATTGTCATAAAACTAGCATGGAACATAAGAAATTATAGATACGTTTGAGACGTATCACACACTTCTGGTAAGGAATGTATTTCTGCCATCCTACTATCATATCTCATAAAAGAAATATGTAGCGATTACTAGAATAATCCATATAGACTATAAGCATTGCTACGGAAGATCTAATCTTATCGTAGTCAACTCTTTGAACTTTGTCGTAAACAACTTTTCGACAAGTCGAGCTTCTTCAAGGATATTCCATCCAAGTCCATCGATTTTATAGATCCATTTACTTTCAAAAAGTATTCACCTATCTTGGATTTCATGGCGCATAGCTATTTTAACGGAGTCAGGGCCCATCATAACTTCTTTGTTTATAGTTGGTTTATCATTGTTCAAAATCAATCCTTTGTCCACAAATCATTTATTTGATCACAAAGTAAACCACATCTACAAGGTTCAATAGGTACTTTGATCTTCATGACTATAACACTTTGTAGACATGGGAGCCATGATAGTCGTGGCCGCTTTCGGAACCATTTCCGATGTTGCGCTACTCTGATCATCATGCTGAGGTTCATGAACCTTATCAAGTTCCATTGTCCTCCCACTCAAATACTTCACTAGAAAACAATTTCTTGGAAATAAGCAAGTAACATTAACAAACACTTTTGTCTTTTACTTCATAGTGGAAAAATTCCCAATTTGTTCTCTGGGATAACCAACAAAGACATTCATCCGATTTTGGTTGTAAACTTATTTACTTATGCTATGCATACCAAAATTTAAGAAAGAACTATTAGGGTTTATACCCATGCCATAACTCGTATGGTGTCATTTCAACGGATTATGATGATGCTCTATTTAGTGTAAAAGCGGTAGTCTATAAAACATAATCCACAAAAATATAATGGGGTCATTTTATTTTATCTCATCATTAACCCAACAAGGTTTGGATACATCTCTCGGATACTCCATCATCACTATGATACTCCAAGAAACGTGAGTTGTAGAACAATTTCATAACTCTCTTAGATGTTCGCTAAAACTCGTAATTCAAATATTTCCACCACCATCCAATCATAGATATTTGACTTTTCTATTACGATGATTTCCACTTCATGCTGAAATTTATTTGAATACATTCAAATATTTAAAACTTCTTCCTTATCGAATAAATATATCCACATATATATATACTCAATTCATTGTTGGAAGTTTTCATGAAGTAGAAGAATCTCCCGCACACAACTATGCCCAGTGAACCACATACATCATCATGCATGTTTCCACTAAGTTAGTTGCCCGTTCAACTCTTGGCCTATGAACGGTATTTCAGTCATTCTCTTTAGAAGAGATTTGCAAGTGCCAGACGATTCAAAAATCGAATGACTCCAAAAATCCATTTGCATGGAGTTCCTTCATGCGTTCCTTTCTAACATGACCTAAATGGCGGTTCCACAAATAAGTGGAATTCACATCATTTGCCTTATGGCATTTTAGCGTCAGTATTATGCATGTGTGTTTCACCATAAAGACTTATAATAACTTATCCATCGTACATGGAATACTGTCAAAATTTGAACAACTCATTGTTTTCATTTGACCAGAACAAAACAACAATTATGAAGTTCTTTATTATAAATCTGAAGAGCTAGATAGAATGCCTACGACGAACATAATAACACTTTATTTTTGTTCCAGGCGTGCATTCCTATCATATTCCTTGTCAGTCACTTAGGCCATTGTATTCTTGTGTTGTTTTGTATGACACTTCATACCAACCAATATGGTACAAATACCCAAGAATTTCATTGTGTGACCAAACAAGGAATACATTCATAACATGTATATCATCTATATACACCTGAGCTAAACTTTCTAGTCTTTTCTTTCTTTCTGCCAAAAATCTTTTGTAGTTTCTCTTTTAGCTTTTCTCATTCTCAGAAAAAACACTTCAACATCAATAACTTCTAGGTTTGTTGGTAAAATACCAATAACCTTGAGGTTCTTACTTTGAAGTTGATCATCATATGACAAGTGTTCTGGATTTCACTATTAGTAAACTTTTAATGTGATGAACAATTTCACTCATAATTTTTATCCATCAAATCATGACGACTTTCTGAGACCATGTCTGTACATGCTAGGCTCGTAAAGTTTAACCTCGGTATTCGCATGTGCAAATCTGGCTTGCACCCATTGTATGCACACGTAGAATCTATAACACCCGATCATCACGTGATGCTTCGAAACGACGAGTCTTAGCAACGGTGCATATTAAGGACGATCACTTCATGGATATGCGAATATTGTTAGTGCCCAACTAGTTGGAGGATCGGGACGCCTAGCGTCTTCAACCTTCGTACATTCCCATAAAACTTATGAGTTTATGTAGTCTCACTAGATTATATTCTATCATCTTGCAATAAGGTCTTAGATATCACATATATCTCACACCTCACTTATTTCTGAAAACAAAATTTCCAGCTCCTTACTTTTCAAATGGATTTGAACTTCAAGTTTCACGGAGACAAGATGATTTTAGGTACTAATTGAAACCATTGCTCTTTGAATCAGTAATGTGAGGTTTACTAAAAGTTTGCAATAGGACTTAAATATTTCTTGATTCTTTAACAATACGGTACCAGTCCGTAAAGTTTCTTGTCAGACTTAACAATATTTCTATCTCAATTATAAGACTAGCGCATAGTAGATAACGGATGCCAATTCTACAAATTTAATTCAAAATACTATTCAGACTACGTTCATGATAATTAGTTCATGTTTTAATCTAATTATTAATGAACTCCCACTTAATACAATATCCCTCACAGTTGTTTAGTGGCACACGATCCATATCCACTACACAAAAACCGATCATCGCGTGAGATGATGTAGCTTCAATGGTGAACATCAACATGTTGATTATATCATCCATATGACTCGTGTTCAACCTTTCGGTTTCCTGTGTTCCGAGGCCATGTCTGTACATGCTAGGCTCGTCAAGCAAACCCAAGTATTTCCGCGTGTGCAACATGGCTTACACCCGTTGTATGTGAACGTAGAATCTATCACATCCGATCATCACGAGATGCTTCAAAACGACAAACTCGTTGCAACCGTGCATACGAGGGGAGAACACTTTATTATCTTGATATTAATGTGAGGGATCATCTTATAATGCTACCGTCGCGATCTAAGCAAGATAAGATGCATAAAGGATTAACATCACATGCAATTCATAATGTGATATGATATGGCCCTTTATTCTTTGCGCCTTTGATCTTCATCTCCAAAGCACGGACATGATCTCCATCATCAACGGGCATGATCTCCATCATCGTCGGCGTAGCGTCAAGGTCCATGGCGCCGTCTTCATGATTGTTCACCACATGTAGCAACTATTACAACTACTTTGAAATAATACTACTACATGAAATATAAAGACAACCATAAGGCTCCTGCCGGTTGCCACAATACAATAATGATCATCTCATACATATTCATCATCACATCATGGCCATATCACATCACCAAACCCTGCAAAAACAAGTTAGACGCCTCTAATTTGGTTTGCATATTTTACGTGGTTTAAGGTTTTCGAGTAAGATCCAATCTACCTACGAACAAGAACCACAACAGTGATACTAGTGTTGTCAATAGAAAGAGTAGATTGAATCTTCACTATGGTGGGAGAGACAGACACCCGCAAAGCCACTTATGCAATACAAGTTGCATGTCAAGCGTGGAGAAAATCTCATGAACGCGGTCATGTAAAGTTAGCCCGAGCCGCATCATCCCACCATCCCGCAAGATGCAAAGTACACTAACTAAAGACAACAAAAACATCAACGCCCACAAAACCATTGTGTTCTACTCGTGCAACCAATCTATGCATAGATACGGCTCTGATACCACTGATGGGATTCATAGCATAGAAAACAAAAAAATTCCTACCGCAAGAACGAATAACAAGCCAAGATCCAATCTAGAAGATGGTAGCAAAGAGAAGATCATGAGACTAACCCTCGAAGATTTCCAATCCTACGAGATTATATCGCGTTGTTGCTGTAGTCGATCACTTGCCGCTTTCAAAAGCGCGTAGAAGATCTTGACGGTGCCACAGTCGGGCAGCACCTCCGTACTCGGTCACACGTTCGGTGTTGATGACGACGTCCTTCTCCCCGTTTCAGTGGGCAGCGGATGTAGTAGATCCTCCTCGGAATCCCGCCAGCATGATGGCGTGGTGGCGGTGGTGGTGGAGATCTCCGGCAGGGCTTCGCCGTAGCCGTGCAAGAGGGAGGAGGAGGAAGGGCCGGCTAGGGTTTGGGGAGAGGGGGCAAGGGCTGCGACTTGTGCACTTCTTGGGGCTCCCCTTGCCCTCCTTTTATAGGTGGAAAAGGTCCTTGGGTCGTCCAAGACCTGCCCCCAAAGTTTGGGAGAGTTCCGGTAGGTTTCTGTCAGCCGAAACCTACTAGAACTAGGACTCTTTTGCCAAATCCGAATCTGCCTTAGGGGAAACTTCTTAACCCTTAAGGAAAACATGGATACACCTATTATGGAACCCTCCAGACTTCCTTAGACAGCTCGGGTCGTCCCGGACACTTCCGGAACCTTCCACAATATTCCGGACTATTCCGGTCCTTCCAAAACCTTCTAGAAGCTCCGGTCAAAACACCGGACTTTTTCCAAACCCCGGAAAATGACTTCCCATATATGAATCTTATTCTCCGGACCATTTCGAACCTCCCCGTGATGTCTCGGATCCCATCCGAGACTCCGAACAACATTCGAGCTCCATTCCATATTCCATATCTACTTAAAACGACATCAAACCTTAAGTGTGTCACCCTACGGTTTGAGAACTATGCGGATATGATCGAGACTCTTCTCCGACCAATAACCAATAGCGGGATATGGAGATCCATAATGGCTCCCACACATTCAACGATAACTTAGTGATCGATTGAACCATTTACATACGATATTGATTCCCTTTATCACACGATACTTTACTTGTCCGAGGTTCGATCATCGGTATCTCCATACCTTGTTCAACCTCGTAACCGACAAGTACTCTTTACTCGTAACGTGGTATGTCATCTCTTGTGACCTAGTCACATGCTTGCAAGCTAATCAGACAACATTCCACCGAGAGGGCCCAGAGTATATCTATCCGTCATCGGGATGGACAAATCCCACTCTTGATCCATATGCCTCAACTCACACTTTCCGAATACTTAATCCCATCTTTATAACCACCCATTTACGCAATGGGCGTTTGATGTAATCAAAGTACCCTTCCGGTATAAGTGATTTACATGATATCATGGTCGAAGGACTAGGTAACTATGTATCGGAAGCTTATAGCAAGTTGAACTTAATGACGTGATCTTATGCTACGCTTATATGGGTGTGTGTCCATTATATCATTCATCTAATGACATAACCTTGTTATTAATAACATCCAATGTTCATGATCACGAAACCATGATCATCTATTAATCAACAAGCTAGTTATACAAGAGGCTTACTAGGGACTCCTTGTTGTTTACATAACACACATGTATCAATGTTTCGGTTAATACAATTATAGCATGGTATGCAAACATTTATCATAAACACAAAGATATATTATAATAACCACTTTATTATTGCCTCTTGGGCATATCTCTAACAATATTGGCGTCCCATTTAAGTCTCCGAAAGAAAAGAAAAAAACACAAAACATAGTTTTTCTGTCCTGCAAAGTTATAACCCTAATAAAGGGATCTTTGGTAAATCCCAAAAATTAGTGTAAAACATGGATATAACATCATATATGTTGCAAATATGTGAGAATATGTGTCAACAAATTACAAAGTTCATGCATATATTTTACATGCATCAGCATAATACTAGTTTTTTTAAAAAAACTTATAGTTTAAAATGAAGATACTACTAAGTAACAACCAAATTATGAATAGTATTCTGAAGTGGAAGTGGAGGAGTTTCGGTTCGACTCTAGATTAACAAATCTCTTTCTTCTCACGTGAAAGAAAGAGAAGCGACGGCTAGGGCTTCCTCGTCCTCGCCACCTACACACGGGAATTGATGGGTTCTGCCTTCTTTGCAAGTCGCGCCAACGGCAGGATGGGTGGAGACTTTGGACCTACGCTCGGTGTTATAGAAGGGTCCCTAAAATTAGCGTTTATCAACCGGAGTTGTCGTTATGGTGGCTACGGTGGCATTGTTTGAGACAAGAATAAGGTATACTTGTTGAATATATAAGCAAATATCCATATGAAATAATCTGTACAAGTAAATGATAAATCATGACTATGTAAACAACAAATAAACTAATCGTGCAGAATAGTAAGATAGATGAACAGATCACATGTAAACAAAACAAACCGATTGCATCTATCACAGAAACTAGAAGGAGGAACTCTAACAGAGACTGAACGAGAAACGACAAGATCACATACTTCGCAGCAGCGTCGTTGTCGCCCATGTTGAGGTTGTCGAAGAAGTCGCTGAGGTTCGGGAAGAAGTTGTCGGTTTGGAGGAACTCGTCGTCTGATGACGGTGTCGTGATGCCAGTAGTCGCACCGGAGCGCTCCCCAAAAACCTGATTGCCCCTCACCCGTAAAGGTTCACGAGAGGCAGGGTTCCGGAGCCTACTGTCTCGGCAGTCGGTGCACGCCGATGGACGGGATAAGGAAGACGAAGGCGGCGGCGCAATGAACTGGAAAGAGGTAGTCGCGTATGCGTCTGGGTAGTCGCGGCTAGGGTTGCGCAGGGTCTTATATAGTGCGGTTCGGGAAGGTCGTGGGGCGCAGCCCACGTTTGAGTCGGCACAGCCACGATCCAGAAAAACCGGAAGGCAAAACGGCTGAGTAACGCGTCCGTTAATGACTCAAAATTAATTACACAATTAATTTCCCAAACAGCAAAAAGATAAGCTCGGCTCGGCGAGATTCCCGCAACCCGCGGCGCGGCGCGTCGTGACGTGTCGTGACGAGGCGAGGCGTGGCGTGGCGAGGCGGGCGGCGGAGGAGGAGGAGTGCGCGAGGGCTCTCTCTCTCTTCTCACTCACTTACTAGGACTAGAACAACCCACCTTATATACCACTCCAACTCTCTTCCAACTAGCAATGTGGGACTAAACTTCTGCCCCCACTAGTGTTGCCACTGATTATTGGAATGGGCCATGTGAGTTTCAGAATTTGATAATGGGCCATGGGCCAAAGGCCAAATGCCCAAAAATTCCAGCAATCCCCCACAAACTCTCATTGGCACATCTCAACAATAAGTTTCCAGAACATTGTTTTATATACCGGTATGTCGTGGAGACTGTTAAGTTGAACTTCCACTTACAGCTTCATATTACACTAGATTGCAACTTGGATAGTGGACTATGCCTCGAACTACAAGTTTTCTGCGCACTAGCTTCATACAAAGCCTAGACCGATACTAGGCTGCCGCGAGGCTTCCTCGCGGTTTGGAGCTTATACGTCATACTCCAGGGCCTCCCAGTTCTAATTCACGGGATCTCCGATCACATAGAGTGGGTTACCACCGTGGGCAGCTCATAGTGTGGGTCTCATACCCATCTCCCTAGATGCATTTTCTATCACATTTCGTGATAGTCCCTTTGTGAAGGGGTCTGCCAGGTCTCTATACGTATGGATATAATCCAACGCTATAACTCCGGAGTTTCTCATTTTCCTGACAGTTTTCAGTCTCCTCTTCACATGCCTTGATGACTTCATATTATCCTTCGAGCTGTTTACTTTGACGATCACAGTTTGATTATCACAATTCATAGGAATAGCGGGTATTGGTTTCTCAACCACAGGTAAGTCCATCAAGAGCTCACGAAGCCACTCTGCTTCAACAGTGGATGTGTCTAATGCTGTGAGTTCTGCTTCCATAGTTGACCTCGTAATGATGGTCTGCTTGCAAGACTTCCAGGAAACAGCGCCACCTCCAAGTGTAAACACATTACCACTTGTGGCCTTAGTCTCATCAGCATCAGATTGTAGGATAACGTTGCATAGAAAACAAAAATTTTCCTACCGCGAACACGCAATCCAAGCCAAGATGCAATCTAGAAGACGGTAGCAACGAGGGGATGATCAAGACTAACCCTTGAAGAGATTCCAAAACCTATAAGAGTAGGCTCTTATTGCTGCGGTAGACGATCACTTGCCGCTTGCAAAAGCGCGTAGAAGATCTTGATCACGATCGCTTCCGGCGCCACGAACGGGCAGCACCTCCGTACTCGGTCACACGTTCGGTTGTTGATGAAGACGACGTCCACCTCCCCGTTCCAGCAGGCAGCGGAAGTAGTAGCTCCTCTTGAATCCGACAGCACGACGGCGTGGTGTCGGTGGTGGTGGAGAAATCCGGTGGAGCTTCGCT
>NC_061510.1:258857664-258878364 GCF_022539505.1 Lolium rigidum
TCATCCATGAATACTTCCACAATACTCTCACAAAAGCCATGAAAAATAGCAGACATGCATCTTTGAAAAGTAGCAGGAGCATTACATTGTCGTGGTATCGTCACGGCATATGCCATAGGGTGGCTAATCGAAGGTGGTTCCTGAGAGATCTCACGGCGGTATCCGGAAGCGGGTATGGGCACGAGCGACACGGCGACGTACCCAGGTTCGAGGCCCTCCGATGGAGGTAAAACCTCTACTCCTGCTAGAGTGTATAAGATGATCACACGAGTACAATGGTGCTCCTAGAGCTGTGTCCGGCTGCTCCCGGGAGGCTAAGGGAGACGATGGTCTCTCTCACGGGGCAGCGCTAAGGGTGGAATGGAGTGAGAATGATCGATCCCCTACACGAGAGGGGGTAGTGCGGCTTATATAGGCACCGGCACTTTACATATAAGACCCTATAGTTTATCGGCCGGCTTGGCCGGCTCCGGCTTCCGCTCCTTCCCGAGGCGGTGACGTCGGGAGCCGTTGAGGCGTAGTGGCCTGTCCCATCCGGCTGCCCGGGTCAGCGGTATGGAGAGGAGGTGTCCCTGTCGCCGTCGGCCACCGTAGCCAGTACGGATCGTCGTTAGCCATGATGGCCTGTCCGGCGCGTGGCACTATTGCTCCACAGTGCCCCGCGCTTTACGGAAGATGAAGTCGGCGTGGACTTTGGGAACCCGGATCACCAACCCGGTTCCTTCCAGTGCAAGACTCGCCAGCCTCGAGTCGGTCTGAGGTACAGACCCCCAGTCGGATATGGCTTGTAGAAGCCGGCCCAGCCTACAGCATTGGCGGCCGTAGCCGGGCCGACTAGGACCTAGAGCCAGCCGGCTTCCGGACCAGCCGGCCACGGCGCCAGCCGGCTGCTCCTCAGCCGGCCTTTGCCGCGAGCCGGCCAGTGGCCAGCCGGCTGCTCCGCGTCCATTGCCCTACCCGGGGTCTTCCCCCTGACATTAGCCCCCGAAGTTGGCAAGGTCCTGCGTTTAGAAGGACCTAGGCAGGTTTTCCGGGCTTCTTGAATATACTTGGCGGCACTCGGAGGGGCCGACTGAGAATTTTCATTCAGCCGGCTGCGCCCTCATCCGGCTCGTTCTTGCCGGCTGCTTCTAGCCGGCTGCTATTTACACTTGTGCAGCTTTTGCTTTCTCGCAAGTTTTGATGGCGTCTCCGCCTTGCTGATAACTTTTGGTCCGAGTTGAACTCGTTGTCCGGCTCCGGCTTGCGGCGCGCAGGAGTCTCCGCCGCCTCGAGTCCTGCACCCGACTTGACCGGTCTGACGCCTGGGCTCGCCGCCGGTTCGTCTGGTCACATCAATGTCCCCTCCGGATTCGATGCGGTTGTGGGCGACGTGGTGTGGCAGTTTCTGGTAACGGCAGCGGTCGTGGGCGACGTTAATGCGCAGAAAATCCGGGCGGCGTGGCCACGATCGCCACGTGGAGGCCAACTGCCCGCCGCGGTCGGCTATAAATGCCGCGAGGGAGGGTACCGAGGCGGCACTTGCCCACTTCTTCTTCCTCGCGCTCCCGCTCCCCTCGCTCTCTTCCTGCGCTCGAGCCCGTCGCTGCTCCGACGAACTCCTCCCGCTGGCGAACTCCGGCGAGCGAGTCTCCGCCGATCCGCCGCCGCTACTCCGTCGAGCCGGCGCCACGGGGCCCCGCGTTTCAACGGAGCGCCCTCAGCCACCGTCGTCGCCGCCACCGTCGCAAGGTTCTTCGTCGCCCTTTCGTCTTTCGTGGTCAACCTCTTCCTCTTCCTCGACAATGGCCTCCGCCAGCGGATCGTGGCGGGGCTCGTACATGCGAGATGATGATATCGCGCGGCTGGTGCGCCTCCGCCGGATCCCGTCGTCGGTGATCACGCGGGCGCCCGGTGAGGAGATGGAGCCCGTGCTGCAGCCTGGCGAGCGCGTCGTCTTCGGCGCGCACCTCGATCGCGGGCTGGGCCTGCCGGCCTCCGCCTTCTTCCGGCAGTTCCTCGACAACTTCGGCCTGCAGCCGCACCACCTGCCGGCCAACGCCTGCGTCCTCCTCAGCTGCTATGTGGCGTTCATGGAGGCCTACGCCGGCTTGTGGCCGGACATCGACTTCTGGAGCCGGCTGTTCTACTTGAAGGCCCAAACTACTGAGGGCCGCCTGCGGGCCTGCGGCGCCGCCTCGATCTACACCCGGCCTGGTACGCCTTTCCCCAAAATTCCCACCGTTGACTCGGTGAAGAACTGGCAGATGTCATTCTTCTATGTGCGCAACGAGGGCGAGCTCGTCGACCGGATCAACCTTCCGGAGTTCAACCCGGTTCCTCCAGTCGGCCGGATCAACTGGAGCTACAACGCCCGCACGGCGGATCCGGATGCTGAGGTGAATCAGCTCTGGGACTTCCTGGGGGCGGCCGTCGCGAACGGGCTGACCGCCGAGGACCTCCTCTGCACCATCGCCGAGCGCCGGGTGCTGCCGCTCCAGATGCGCACCCACAAGATTGGGCACATGTCCGGCCGGTTCGATCCGAACCGGACGTCCACAGCGCTGGTCTCCAAGGCCCAGGTCGCCCGCCGGGTGAACAACATCACCAAGGCGAACATGCCTGAGGAATGGAACTACGGGCTGGCGCCCCACGACAGGGACCACCCGCCCGAGCTGGTAAGTTTTGTATCTCCGCCGACTTCCGGCTTGCGGCTGCGGGGCCGACTTCCGTTTTTCTTCTGCCGACTTCCGGCTTGTTGTTTGCTCATGTTCTGTTTTTTCTAGCTCTTCTCCCGGCAAAACGCCGAGGACGGCGACCCGGCGACGAGGAGATGGACGCCGGATCACGCCGATCCGGCTGACCAAGCCGGCGACCAGGCTGGCGACGACGACCTGCTGCAGGCGCCCGACGTAGGCGGCCAGGGGGAGCACAATCCGCCCCCTTCACCGGAGCAGCAGGAGGACGAGGAGCCGGCTACGTCCACCACGGGGCCTATCCCTGCCGTGCCCCTGCGCACGAGGCCGCCGAGCACCACGGCGACTTCGGCGCTCAAGGGGAAGAAACGAGTCGGCGACCCCCGCGCCACTGCCGCCTCGGAGGCGAAGGCGAAGAAGCTCCGCCGGCTGCAGCCGAAGAAGGTTCCGGAGCAGGCCGGGTGAGTTTTCTTTTCTCTTTTGTTTGATTCCTTTTCTTTCCTTATTTTCTATGCTTATCTTTTCCTTATTTGTTCGGCTAGGGCTCCCATCAAGTTTGCCCAGGGCGGCGGCTCCCGGCAGACTCCGCGCGTCGTGTCGCCGCCTCCTCGACAAAGGAGGGAGTCGACGCCACAGCCTTCATCGCGCGCACCTACGCCGCCGCCGTCTGCGAGTACTCCGCCTGCCGCAGGGGCGCCTTCCTTCGCCGTGCCGCTGGCCTCAGCGCCTGATCGCGGCACGCGTGTTGAGCCGACTCGCCAGGCGACGCTGGACGACATGTTCCCGAGCCGGACTCGTCTTCTGGGCCCAGCTGCTGGGGCTGGCCTGGGCATGCCGCCGTCGACCGGAGCCGGAGCCGGCAGCTCCGCACCGCCCGCGACCGGAACCGGAGCCGGCAGGGCCGCGCCGCCCACGATCGGAGCCGGAGCCAGGCCGAGCGTGGTGGTGCTGGACGAAAGCCCGGAGGGGGCACCTCAGGCGCCGGAGATGGCTGCGCCGACTAGACCGTCCGCTTCGCCCGGAGCGCCGCCACCACCGGAGCCGACTATGGGGGAGCCGGCCAGGCAGGAGCCGGCAAGGGACGAGCCGGCGCGCACGGAGGGCGCCGACTCGCGCGCGTTGGTGAGGACGGGAACCCCATCGGCGTCGCCGCAAGGCCTGCACGTGGCCAAGGGCGCCCTGCTCCTTCACGTGTCGTCCGCCTCCGACTCCAGCCTTGGCTCGGCTGGTACTATGGAGCAGGCGTGGCTCCGCGCCGACTCCTACGAGGTGACCAGCCGGGAGGGGAACCCCGGCCAAGCGTCGGTGGAGATGTTCTTCTCCAGCCTGCAGGCCAACCTCAAGGCTAGGGCTGCCGAGGCCGCGGCCAACCTCGCCAAGGTGGAGGAAGCCAGCAAGGTAAGCTTCAACTGTTTTTTGATTTGGTAATCATCCTGGTAGCCCTCCGAGGCATGGGCCGGCTGCTTGGAGCCGGTCCGGGTTTCGCCTGGCATACTGACTTTTCTTTTTCCTTAGGCCGTGGCGGATCGGCGCACCGCTCTGTACAACCGCGCCGTGACCCACTACCACAAGGCCAAGCTGGACCGGGCCGGTTTGGCTCGTGAGCTGGGGGCCGTCAAGGGTAAGTTCTTGCTTCTTCCGACTCGATGTCTTCTTTTTAGTTTTCGTTGGCTGTCGTTTCTTTCGTACTGACGGCTTGTTTTTGCCGGCCTGCAGCTGAGGCCGCCCGGATCCCGCAGCTGGAATCGGACCTCCGAGTTGCCCGCGCCCAATGCGTCACAAGCGAGGAGGCGAATCGGGCTGCAGCCGCCAAGCTGAAGGTGGCTGACGGGGAGCTGAAGCGGCTGCGCCAGCTTGAGGCTAACCACCTCAAGGAGCTTGCCGCCCTCAAGAAGGACGGGGAGGAGAAGCTGGCGGAGCTGAGCAGGCGGCTGGACGAGGTGGAGAGGCAGCGGCTTGCGCTTCGAGAGGAGGTCACCACCAAGTCCACGGAGCCGACGGCTACCGCCAAACGCTGGACGGAGGGGATTGGCGCGCTTGATCGCGGCTTGTCGGGTGACTGCCTCTATGTTTCCTTCCCTTTGCCGGCTTTCGGCTGTCGGCTGCCGACTTAGGTTGGTAGCCGGCAGCAGAAACTTGTCTTTTTCGCTATCTCCATCTTCGGGCTAGGGGCAGTCGGCTCGTGCCGGCTGCCGCCAGGCTCTTGCTTTGCTCCTTCGAAATCTCCATCTTCGGGCTGGGGGCAGTCGGTTCATGCCGGCTGCCGCCAGTCTTACTTTAGAGCTTCGGAATCTCCATCTTCGGGCTGGGGGCAGTCGGCTCGTGCCGGCTGCCGCCAGGCTTTTGCTTTTCTCCTTCGAAATCTCCATCTTCGGGCTGGGGGCAGTCGGTTCATGCCGGCTGCCGCCAGTCTTACTTTAGAGCTTCGGAATCTCCATCTTCGGGCTGGGGCGGTCGGCTCGTGCCGGCTGCCGCCAGTCTTACTTTAGGATTTCGAAAATTTGCATTTTTCAGCTTATTTCGGCTTTTGGTGGTTTCTGACATGCTTTTTCTTGCAGCGGCCTTCCCGGAAACGCAGGATGCGGCCTTGGCAGCCGTTGGCGTTGCGCGCGAGTCCAGGAGGCGGGCGACTGGCGAGGGCAGCTCGGAGTACTTCAGCATGGAAGACTATATGGCGTCCATGTCTGCCCGCGTCGAGCCCATCACCAAGCTCGGCTGGGAGCTCCGGAAGGCGGCTGAGGAGCTGGTCCCGATGCTGTGGCCCGCGGAGGCGGCGCCGCAAGATATCTCCAGCCTCACCTCTTTGATGGAGCGGGCACCGGATCGCTTCCTCGACTGGAAGGAGTCTGCCACGCGTGCTGGCGCCGACATGGCGCTGTCCTTTGTCCTCTCCTGGTACAATGAGGTGGACCTGGGGCAGCTCGAGTATCGTCGAGCCGGCGTGGAGGACAAGCTCCCGGCCGAACTCAAGACCGCCCGGCTTGCCCGAGCCAGCGCCATCGCCGACTTCGTCGACAAGAGCCTCTTCGTCGCGGACCCGAACCCTCAGTCTGATGAGGAGTACGAGATGGAGGATGAGGATGCGGAGGATGTGCCCGAAGACGACCCGGCAGCCGGCCGCTCTGATGCTCCTCCAGCTGGCGCTTAATTTACCTGTCTCTCAATTGTTGCTTTTGCCAAGACAATTTATTAAATCCCCGGGATGCCGGGTGCATATGTAAGACAATATTATTATCCTTTTATTAGGTCACACTTTAATGTGTTTGTTAATCATTTGTGTGCCGAGTTGCTTTCTTTCGACTTGTTCGCTTTTTCCTATCCGCCCCACTCTTTGGCTGTGCTCTTGCCGGTCGTACGTCCGACTTGCGATCCGTCGCCGGATCAAGAGCGGGCCGCTGAGGGAGGCCGACAATACTTCAGTCGAACGAGCTGAATTCGGCAATCCGGCACTTTTATGAAAAGTTGCAAGTCAACTCGCTTTTACTCTTTCCCTTAGTCGTTTTTCGCGTGCCGGCTCCCTAGGCCTTACTCCCGCCAGCCGGACAGCCGGGTTGCGGTCTGTAGCTGGATCGGAAGCCGGCTGTCGGAAACCGGATCACGTTACTGAGCCGGCCGCGTGAAAGGGTTCAAGCCAATTGGCGAAACAAAGTAGAGTATGCGAAACACTTGTCGGAAACGGCACTCTTGGCGCATGCTTTTCATAGCTTACAAAAGGGATACAAGGGATACATACATTCCTGCTCTCATGTGTAAAATGGTTGAAGCAACCTGACATTCCAGGGACGTTTAGTCTCTTCGTCAGTTTTGCTTGCTTTGTTCTTTTTGGCCTCTTGGGCATCTATGAGATAGTAGGAATCATTGCCTACTGCCTTGCTCACGATGAAGGGACCCTCCCATGGGGATGCTAGTTTATGCTGTCCGGCTGTCCGTTGGATCAGCCGGAGCACTAGGTCTCCTTCTCGGAATGCTAAGGTCTTGACCTTCCGGCTGTGATAGCGACGGAGGCTTTGCTGATATACGGTTGACCTTGACTCGGCCATCAACCGGACCTCTTCAACCAGGTCGACTCCCTCTTCGCGAGCCTCTTTGGCTTCAGCTTCTGTGTAGAGCTTGATCCTTGGCGCGTCGTGCTCGATATCAGTCGGCAGGACGGCTTCGGCCCCGTATACGAGGAAGAAGGGTGTGAAGCCGACCGAGCGGTTTGGCGTTGTGCGCAGGCTCCACAGCACGCTGGGCAGCTCTTCAATCCAGCAGCCGGCTGAGCGCTCAAGCGGCTCCACCAGCCGGGGCCGGATGCCGGCTAGGATCAAGCCATTAGCCTTCTCCACTTGGCCGTTGGTCTCCGGGTGTGCCACGGAAGATAAGTCCATCCGGATCCCCATCTCCCCGCAGTAGCGTTTGAAGATGCCTTCGGCGAAGTTGCTGCCATTGTCGGTGATGATGCTATGCGGGTAGCCATATCTCACGATTATTTCCTTGAGGAATGTGACGGCTGTGGAGCCGTCCAGCTTCTTGATTGGCTTGGCTTCGATCCACTTAGTGAATTTGTCAATCATCACCAAATGTCGTGGTATCGTCACGGCATATGCCATAGGGTGGCTAATCGAAGGTGGTTCCTGAGAGATCTCACGGCGGTATCCGGAAGCGGGTATGGGCACGAGCGACACGGCGACGTACCCGTGTTCGAGGCCCTCCGATGGAGGTAAAACCTCTACTCCTGCTAGAGTGTATAAGATGATCACACAAGTACAATGGTGCTCCTAGAGCTGTGTCCGGCTGCTCCTGGGAGGCTAAGGGAGACGATGGTCTCTCTCTCAGGGCAGCGCTAAGGGTGGAATGAAGTGAGAATGATCGATCCCCTACACGAGAGGGGGTAGTGCGGATTATATAGGCACCGGCACTTTACATATAAGACCCTATAGTTTACTGGCCGGCTTGGCCGGCTCCGGCTTCCGCTCCTTCCCGAGGCAGTGACGTCGGGAGCCGTTGAGGCGTAGTGGCTCGTCCCATCCGGCTGCCCGTGTCAGCGGTATGGAGTGGAGGTGTCCCCGTCGCCGTCGCCCACTGTAGCCAGTACGGATCGTCGTTAGCCATGATGGCCTGTCCGGCGCGTGGCACTATTGCTCCACAGTGCCCCACGCTTTACGGAAGATGAAGTCAGCGTGGACTTTGGGAACCCGGATCACCAACCCGGTTCCTTCCAGTGCAAGACTCGCCAGCCTCGAGTCGGCCTGAGGTACGGACCCCCGTCGGATATGGCTTGTAGAAGCCGGCCCAGCTACGAGCATTGGCGGCCGTAGCCAGGCCGACTAGGACCTAGAGCCAGCCGGCTTCCGGACCAGCCGGCCACGGCGCCAGCCGGCTGCTCCTCAGCCGGCCTTTGCCGCGAGCCGGCCAGTGGCCAGCCGGCTGCTCCGCGTCCATTGCCCTACCCGGGGTCTTCCCCCCGACATACATAAACCAAAAGGCATACGCCTATAAGCATAAGTTCCATAGGGACAAGTAAAGGTGATTTTCTCTTGATCTTTAGCTTTAACAGCAATTTGTAAAAAACCAGAATAACCATCAAGAAAGCAAAAATGAGTATTTTTAGATAACCTTTCTAGCATTTGATCAATAAATGGTAAAGGGTAATGATCTTTCTTAGTAACTTTATTAACTTTTCGATAATCAATGCACATTCTATACCCTACAACTACTCTTTGAGGTATGAGCTCATCATTATCATTAGGCACAACAGTCATTCCTCCTTTCTTAGGAACGCAATGCACAGGACTAACCCATCTACTATCAGCAATAGGATATATAATACCAGCTTCAAGAAGTCGTAATACCTCATTTCTTACCACATCCTTCATCTTGGGAATTAGACGACGCCGAGGTTCAACAACAGGCTTCGCATCATCTTCCATATTAATGGCGTGTTGGCAAATAGAGGGAGAAATCCCCTTCAAGTCATCAAGAGTATAGCCAATAGCACCTCGGTGTTTCTTCAATATTTGCAATAATCTTTCTTCTTCGAACTCTGTAAGTTTAGAACTAATAATAACAGGATATATTTTCTTATCATCAATATGAGCATATTTAAGATTATCAGGCAAAGGCTTTAAATCAAAAACATGATCTTCCTTTGGTGGCGGTGTTGTACCCAAATCTTCCACCGGTAAATCATGCTTGAGAATAGGTTGGCGAAGAAAAATCTCCTCAAGCTCATCTCTTTCTTTCCTAAAAACTTCACTCTCGCTATCCTCCAAATGTTGCTGCAAAGGATTATTAGGAACAAGAACAATAGATGCACCCTGCTCCATTTTAAAATCATTACTAGGCAAATCAGCTTTATAAGGAGTTTTAGTAAATTTAGAGAAGTTAAACTCATAAGATTCACCAGCAAATTTAGTCAAAATTTTCTCTTTCTTGCAATCTATAATAGCTCCACAAGTATTTAGAAAAGGTCTACCAAAAATGATAGGACAATAATCACTAGCAGCAGAACCAAGTACCAAAAAGTCAGCAGGATATTTAATCTTACCACATAGAACTTCCACATCTCGAACAATACCAATTGGAGAAATAGTTTCTCTATTAGCCAGCTGAATAACCACATCAATATCTTCAAGTTCACAAGAATCAATTTCGTGCATAATCTCCGTGTAAAGCTCATAAGGAATAGCACTAACACTTGCACCAATATCACATAAACCATAATAGCAATGATCACCAATTTTAACAGATAGCATAGGAACACTAGCTTGTTTGGGTTTATTAGGATGTGAAACAATATTAGAAGCATCTTCACAGAAAATAATATGACCATCCTCTACATTTTCAGTCACAAGATCTTTAACAATTGCAATAGCAGGTTCAACTTTTATTTGTTCTTCAGGTTCTCTAGGTTTCTTTTCACTTTTATGAACCGCACTATTTATAACAGAGTACTCTTTCATTTTAGCAGGAAAAGGAGTTTTTTCAATATAAGCTTCAGGAATAACACGATCGCCAGCTTCAACTACAACACACTTATTAATAGATGAATCAATTTTATCTTTATACGGTTCATGATACTTATCAAAATTCTTCTTAGGCAATTCATAATGAGAGGCAAAAGCTTTATAAAGGTTTGCAGCAACTTGAGAATCAAGACCATATGTAGCACTCATATTACGAAATGTATCAGTATCCATAAAAGCTTCAATGCATTTATAATCATAAATTATACCTGATTCTCTATCTTTGTCGTTCTCCCAACCTTCAGTATTTTCTTGGATCCGATCAAGAAGGTCCCTTTTAAACTCTTCTTTATTGCGTGTAAATGATCCGAACAAGAGGTATCCAAGCAAGGTCTTGTCTTGAAAAGAAAGTCTTGCATAGAAATTATCAATAATAATATTACCAGGAAGCTCATGAATGGGGCATTTGAGCATTAAAGACTTCAATCCCCCCAAGCTTGGGCAATACTCTCTCCATCATGAGGCCAGAAATTATATATGTGGTTCCGATCTTTGTGAATTTCACTTGGAGGATAAAATTTGGAATAAAATAAAGGCACAATGTCCTCCCAATCAAGAGAATCACCATTCTTCAGCAATTTATACCAATGCGCCGCTTTACCAGACAGCGATATAGTGAATAGTTTCTTCCTAACTACATTCATAGCAATACCTGCACATTTGAATAACCCGCATAATTCATGCAAAAACAGTAAATGATCACCAGGATGGACAGTTCCATCCCCTTCATAGCGGTTATCCATAACATGTTCAATAATTTTCATAGGTATTTTATATGGTATTACTTCCTCACCTGGCGCCTCATCCACTACCGTTGCAGTAGTAGTAGATTTCCCAAATAGAAATTGAAGAGAAGATCTCTCCATAACGACTTATAGCAGCAGGCAGAAATAAAATCAGCACAAACAGTAAAGGTTTTCCTTACCAATTCCGCTTACCAATAGCGCTTCACTCCCCGGCAACGGCGCCGTAAAATAGTCTTGATGACCCACAAGTATAGGGGGTGTATCGTAGTATCTTCGATAAGTAAGAATGTCGATCCCAACGAGGAGCAGAAGATGTTGACGAGCAGTTTTGATGAAGGATTCACTGTAATGCTCACGGACAAGTATTCGGGGGGTTTTGATGTAACAGATGAATAAAGTACAAGTAAGTAAAATGCGAGAGAAATAATTGCAGCGAGTGGCCCAATCCTTTTTAGCACAAAGGACAAGCCGGTTTGTTTACTTATAATGACCAAACGTTCTCGAGGACACACGGGATTTTAGTCTAGTGCTTTCGCTACATACGCGTTGATTAATCTTCATTGTTTTGATAAGTGTTGTGTGAGTGAACCTATGCTAATGTACCGCCCTTCCTAGGACTAATACATACTTGTGATTATACCCCTTGCAAGCATCCGCAACTACAAGAAAGTAATTAAGATAAATCTAACCACAGCCTTAAACTCGAGATCCTGCGATCCCTCCCGCATCGATATACCAACGGGGGCTCGGGTTTCGTCACTCCGGCAACCCCGCAATTGGCAAACGAGTACAAGATGCATTCCCCTAGGCCCATAAATGGTGAAGTGTCGTGTAGTCGACGTTCACACGACACCACTAGAAGAATAACACCACAACTTAAATATCATAACATTGAATATTACTCAACCATAGTTCACTACTAACAATTAGACTTCACCCATGTCCTCAAGAACTAAACGAACTACTCACGAGACATCATATGGAACATGATCAGAGGTAATATGATGATGAATAACAATCTGAACATAGACCTTGGTTCAATGGTTTCACTCAATAGCATCAACAACAAGTAGAAATCAGTTTCGGGAGAGTTTCCCCTATCAAACAATCAAGATCAAACCCAAATTGCTACAGTGGTGACGATGTCCAGCGGTGGAGATGGCGGTGATGATGGTGGAGATGATGATGATGGTGATGGAGATGATGTCCAGCTCGATGGCGGTGACGATGGCGTCGATTTCCCCCTCCGGGAGGGAATTTCCCCGGCGGATTCCTGCCCGCCGGAGAGCTCTTTTCTCTCTGGTGTTCTCCGCCCCGCAGAGGCGGCTGTAACCCTTCGTGAGGATTCCTCTGTGGCTTAGGTCCTCGGGACGAAGGGTTTCGCGAAGAAAAGGAGGCGAAAGAGGCCGAGGGGGCCCCACACCACATGGTGGCGCGGCCAGGCCATGGGCCGCGCCGCCCTATGGTGTGGGCCCACCTTGGGTCCACCTGGCTCCCCCTTCTGGCTTCCTCCGTCATCTGGAAAAATAGGATTTTCTGTAAAACTTCCTTCCACATTTGATCTTCCGAAATATCGCATCCTGACGGTGCTTTTTCCAGCAGAATCCTGGCTCCGGTGCTCAATCTCCAAATGATCATGAAACATGCAAAATAGATGAAATAACATAAGTATTGTGTCCCAATATGAAATATATCAATGAATAACAGCAAATTATGATATAAAATAGTGATGCAAATTGGACGTATCACTCCTTCATCCCCATGATGCGGCCCTGCCCCACCTTCGCGGAGGTCCGCTCCCTGCTCCAGTGTGTCGACGACGCGCAAGCGGGCAAGGAGGCACGCCCGCACGTCTTCACTGCATCGCCACAGTCACCGCCATCTCCTGCCCGCGGGAGGCCAACATGGCCAAAACTCTGCCGCGAGACAGTTTCCTGCCGCGCAGGGCAAACAACGCAATTCCATGCCGCGGCAGCGCCCCCAGTGCAACCTCCTCCTGGCTGGCACCCTAGTCCGAACTACCGCAGCAAGAATACCATGTGCCGGCCCCCGCGCTCTACACCACTGACGGCGGTCCCGTACAGCGTCGCTCCACCACCCGCGCCTCCGAGCTAGCGCCCTCTCAAGATCCCTGGACCGGGATGGTTCAGGCCTGGTCCATCCCTTGGGCTGCTCCCTCTCCATATGGTGCTCCTCCGGCCTACACTGGAGCCTGGCAGCCCGACCTTCGCCCGCCTACTGGTGCCCCTGGATTCCTTGCGCCTCGACAGCCGACGCATGCCTACCATGCTGCCCTGACCTACGCTCCTCCAACATATGCTCCATCGCCCCACTACACCGACGGCGGCTACTACACACCCCCTTCTGCTCTGCTGCTGACACCGCCGTACCAGCCTGCGCTGCTTCCTGCACCTACCTCAACCTCGACACTGACCTGGGATCAAGCTTCCTTTTTGTAGGCCATGAACAATTTTGCTTCTCAAAAAACCTCAGGTACGGATTGGATTTTCGATTCTGGTGCTTCTAGTCATATGTCTGCATCTAGTACTTTGTTGTCATCGTGCACCACATCTCCTTTCCCCTCCATTACCCTTGGTGTTGGATCCACTATTCCTATATTTTGGATTGGTCAAGCTCAAATTCCATCTTCTACATAACCTGTCCTTCTTCGTGATGTTCTTGTCGCCTCGGCTCTTATTAAAAATCTGATTTATGTTCGCCAATTTACTCGTGATAATCTTGTTTCTGTTGAATTTGACCTTTTTGGTTTATATGTGAAGGATTACCTGACCAAGGCCGAGATCGCACGCTTCAATAGCTCGAGTGATTTATACTCTCTTCATGGTGTTCCTACCGCCACGCCTCCCACTTCCATGGTGGCTTCGGTGGATTTGTGGCATCATCGACTCGGCCATCCCAATAATACAGTTTTATCATCTCTACTTAGTGAATTTTCAGTACCCTGGAATAAAGATTCTCATAATTCCTCGCTATGCGAGTCTTGTCAATTAGGCAAACATGTTCGTCTTTCGTTTTGTTCTTCAAATTCTCATAGTACCTACCCGTATGAATTACTACATTGTGATTTGTGGACATCACCAATTTCTAGTGTTTCTGGTTTCAAATATTATCTTGTTATTCTCGATGATTTTACGCACTTTGTTTGAACCTTTCCTTTACCAACAAATCTGATATTCACACAATTTTCTAAATTTTCAATGTTATGTTTTTGTACACTTCTTTCTCCCCATTCGTTTTATTCAATGTGATAATGGTCGTGAATCTGACAATATTAAAAACCGCACCTTCTTTCTTCAACACGGGCATTCTACTTCGTTTTTTCTTGCCCTTACACCTTCCCTCAAAACGGAAAAGCAGAACGTTCACTTCAAACTTTAAATGACATAGTCCGAACACTTTTAATTCACGCCTCAATGCCACCAAAATTTTGGGCCGAAGCTCATCATACAACCACCTTTTTACTTAATATTCATCCCTCCAAAGCAAACCAAACAAACACTCCCTTTTTCACTTTTTTGCCATCCCAACTATGTTGACATGCATATTTTTGGTTGTCTTTGTTTTCCCAATATCTATGCTACCTCCCCCAATAAACTATCTCCTCGCTCGATCAATACCCTGCGTTCTTCTTGGATTTTCTTTTGAACACAAAGGTTGCCGTTGTCTTGATTTACTTACCGGTCATGTCCATGTGTCTCGTCATGCTACGTGCGTTGAATTTTTTTCCTTTTGCACAACGAACCAGCAACACCACCCCGACACCCACCACCACCTCTAGCCAAAATAAATTTCCTTTTCCTTTTTCTGATCTTGCCACGGCAGCCGAACAGGATGCAAACCCTGCCACGGCAGCCCCTCGTCTGCGCATCCCCTGCCGCGACAGCTAAAAACCACCAAATCCTGCCATGGCAGACCAAACCTCTGTTGCGTCTCCTGCCGCGGCAGCCAACCACCAGCCCAGCTCTGGGCGCATCCTGCCGCGGCAGACCAACACGCGCCCACCCCTGCCGCGCCTGCACAACCACCACCCACCTCTTCCGCGGCAGACCTCCCTCCTGCCACGTCTCTTACTGCGACAACACCAGCACCCCAAACCTCTGCCGACCTAGCACCTCCTACTCAACAACCTCCTCCTCGTGCTATACCCACCACTACACCACAAAATGATCACACCATGCGCACTCGTGCTATGTCTGGTTTTCGTCTTCCTTCTCAACGTAAATCTTCATGCTAAAGTTTCTCTCTCTTCTCTCCCAAAAACTTATCAAACTGCTCTTGTTGAACCCAACTGGGCCGCTGCCATGCAGGATGGATACATTGCTCTTATTGAAAATGGGTTCCTCGCCCTTCACACACTACCATTAGTTCTGGAAAATGGGTCTCTCGTCAAATATTTAAATCTGATGGTACTCTCTCTCGTTACAAAGCTCGTTGGGTCTGTCGTGGTTATTCTCAACAACACGGTATTGATTACGATGAAACCTTCTCCCATGTAGTTAAATCCAGTACCATTCACACTATAATTAGCATTGTTGTTTCCTCCTCCTGGCCTATTCACCAATTAGATGTAAAAAATGCTTTTCTTCATGGTTCTCTACGAAATTGTTTACCGTCAACAACCTCTAGGCTTTGAAGATAAAAACCATCCTGACCACGTTTGCCTTCTTCAAAAATATCTTTGTGGTTTAAAACAAGCTCCCCAAGCTTGGTTTCAACAATTTTCTTCATTTATTCAAACTATTGGTTTTACCCCTTCTCTTTCTGATACATCTCTCTTTATTTACAACGATAATAATGATATTTCTTATTTGCTTCTTTATGTTGATGATATTGTTCTTACTGAGTTTTTTATAACTGATCTTGATCTTATTCATGATTTTTTAGGTATTGCAGTTCTTCGTGACTCTTCTGGACTTTTTCTTTCCCAGCGATAATATATTCTTGATCTTATTTCTCGTGCTAGTATGCTGGATTGCCAGCCTTCTCGCACTCATGTTGATACTTCTTTTAAACTTTCTGCTCATGGTGAACCTTTTTCTGATGCTACTCTATCATAGTCTTACGGGTGCTCTTCAATACCTCACTCTTACTCGTCCTGAAATTTCCTTTGCTGTCCAACAAGCATGTCTCTACATGCATAATCTGCGTATTTCACATTATAATCATGTCAAACACATCTTTCGCTATCTTAAAGGCACTCTTGACCTCTTTGACAGTGTACTCTGATGCAGGCTGGGCTGGTTGTCCAGATACTCATAGATCCACATCCGGATTTTTGGTTTCCTTTGTAACAACTTGATTTCTTGGTCCTAAAATACAGGTTACGGTCTCTCGCTTATCTGTTGAGGCTGAATACCGTGTTGTCACACATGCCGTTGCTAAGACGGTTTGGCTTCGTCAGTTATTTTCAGAACTTCGCCGTCCCATTGAGCAGGCTACTGTTGTTTATTGTGACAACATCTCGGCTATTTACATGTGTGGGCATCCTGTTCAACATCGGTGCACCAAGCATATCGAGATTGATATCCACTTTGTTCGCGAGAACGTCATCTTGGGGCAAGTTCGTGTTCTTCATGTTCCATCCGCGGCTCAGTTTGCAGATATTTTCAACAAAGGGCCTTGCTACTCAACCATTTACAAATATTCGATTAAGTCTCAACGTTGTTGAACCCCACGTTGATACTGCGGGGATGTTAGAGTATATCTTCGGTTATAGTTTTGGTAGTTTAAATTGTAGTCCAAGTCTATCTCTATTAGGCTTCTTGGAGTCCAAGTTTTGTACCCTATATAAACATCTCATTGAGGCCACAATCAATACAAGTAATATTTCCATAATTCTACACACATAACCGCGACAAGGAATTTCATTACTTACGTCGTCTCATTGTTACGGCAGATGCCAAACAACTTGGAGAAATGGCGATATCCTTATTCATTCCTCTCGTAAAAATAAGTACAGTACAAGGGTATTTTGTATTACGATTAGTTCTTTAAGTATAGCACGGAAAAGCTGCTCCTTCCTCGAGGACGAAATCGCGCGCGGGCGCGTGCACTGCACGCATCAGTTCGCCGTTGGAACCGGCGGCGGCAGACTAGATGTGCGCCGCTCCTCCTCGCCGTGGAAGGACGGTTCCGGTGGCCACTGCCATGTGGGCATCGGCGGCGGGTGTATCGGGAACGGCGGGAGCGGTGGCCACTGATTGTTGCCTGGCTCGGGTTGTGGCCATTGTGGGAAAGGCGGCCACTGATTATTGCCTGGCTCCGGTTCTGGCCATTCCGGGAAAGGCGGCAGCGGCGGCCACTGGTTGTTGCCTGGCTCCGGTTGTGGCCATGCAGGGAACGGCGGCCACTGCTTTCCTGGTTCTGGCTGTGGCCATGCAGGTAACGGCGGCAACTGCTTTCCTGGTTCTGGCTGCGGCCATGCAGGGAACGGCGGTAGCGGTGGCCACTGCTTACCTGGCTCTGGTTGCGGCCATGCAGGGAGCGGCGGTGGGTGGAAAGGGAACGGCGGCAGCGGCGGCCAGTTGCTGTCCGGATGCGGCCATGCGGGGAGCGGTGGCGGGCGGAACGGCGGCCACTGGTTGCCCGGCTTCGGCTGCGGCTCCGGCCACGTCGGCGCCGGTGCCTCCGGTGGCTGGTCGCCGTACGTATCAGGCGCCGGTGGCGAAAGGTCCGCCGGAGGAGCGTGGTGGCCATGCCCGTGGTGCTTGGGCGGCGCTTTGGCGTGGCTCTTTTTCTTCAAAAGGCCGCTGCTCTTTGCCAGCGATTGCACGGCGTCGTCGCCCATGCCGCGTCGCGGCGGTTGATCGGCAGCCGCGGTTGGAGGCTGGAGCACCGCGCGAGACGTTCGGCCGCCTTCCGGCTGTGCATCGGCGCCATGTGAGGAGAACGAGGTCAGCGACCTCGAGGAGGCGACGGGACACTGCGAGAGCAAAACGATGGTGAACGCCAGGAGGCATGTCACCATCTTCATGTCAGCTCCTACACGCATAGATGCTGTCCTTGATGCCACCATGTTCGCTAGCTCGGCGCGCTGGATGACAACTTGTGGTGCAGTTTGCGAGTTTGGATTGCAATATGCATCGTTTAGCTACACGATTGTATGTGTTTATATAGACTAGAGTAATATATACATGCTGTGAGTGATTTGGGTTGGTGATAGTGACAAGAAAAAATATGTTAATGTCTAACGGATAACAAAGAAAACGGTGTACGCATACAGACATCAAGTCACCACACACAGCCCTGAGGTAGTTAAGTTCGGGTATGAACACATATCGATCTTGTAGCTAGTGGCCTTGTTAACTAGCTATGGTGGCCTTGTTAACTAGCTATGGTGGTTGAATTTAGAGGGCATTGGTAACTAATGGGTTGTTGGTATCGATGAAGATGACATGCATTTGTAAAGGTTATTAGGCACGAGTCATCTTTTTACTGCTCAGGGTGGATCTCCAAAATCTTTCTTTTACAAGTCTTGTGGCCATGATCTTACTTGGCAGCAAGAAATTCCCCGAAATGGCCAAATGCTTTCGGCATTTTGGCATGCATGCGTGGTTATCTCGCACTAAAACAGTCCAAAGTGGACGGACAAAGTTAAACTTTGATCTAGTGGTGGGGGCTGGTGAAGGGAGAAATATGTGAAACTGCATTGTCTACTATTCTTCTTTCTAAATACTCAGGGCATCTCCAGCGGGGCGGACGCATTTCGGACGTTCAAAGGTCCGTTTGCGTCGTCCCAAATGGTCGAAATCGACCGCGCGTCTGTTTGCGGAGGTGGCTCCAGCGGCACAACGTATAATTTTTTTCCCATTCATAAAAGTCATAATTTGCATTAATAATAACATAAAAAACTTTAAAAAGGCCATAAAGGCGTGGTAAAACTAGGTACCGTCCACTGTCGTCGTCGCTGACGAGGTCGATGAACTCCGGCGTCGGCCATGGAAGCTGGTACGCCGGCGGTGGAGGAGGTAGGATAGGATGCGGCAACTGCGGCCAAACCATCGCCTGCAGAGGAGGCTGTGGTGAAGGTGGCCACGGATGTCAGGTCGGAGAAGCAGTCGGCGCGCCGTCGTTGGAACGCGTCGGCGTGGCCGGAAGAGTCGCCGGCCTCCCCTGCGCGAGCGCAGACTCGCGAAGCTGGATTGCGAGCCCGTCCCACAAAGCGATCTCGTCGAGCTCGTCGAGCTCGCTATTGGCCAGTGCCATGGCAATGGCCTCGTCCTCGGTAATGTCCGGCGGCTGGGTCTCCGGATCCCACACTGTCCCGCCGTCGTCGTGGTCGTAGTCTGCGCACTCCGCGTGCTCGTCCTCGTCCGCTTCCTCCTGGTCGTTCTCCTCTTCTTCCGCGGCGATCTCGCGGTCGAAGTACTCGACGTCGCCGGGTTAGCCAGCGCGGCGGCGTACGTCGAACTCCCACGCCCCGAACGGGATCCAGTTGTAGGAGTTGAGCGCGTACGCCGAATCTTCTCGGAGATCCGGACGCAAGATCGCTCGGCGGCGGAGCACCTCGTCCCGGCGCTCTCGGTCCTCGCGTGGCATGGTGGGGGGGGGGGGGACCGGCACGCGCCTGGAGTTGAGGTACCAGCCTCCTCCTGGCAGGTTTGCGTCTGGCCATGGCACCGGCCGATTTCCCTCCGAAAGGCGGCGCGCCAGGTCGATGCGGACGTACCGCCCGACTCGTTGCTTCTTGCTGGACCGTGAGCCGCTAGCCTCGTGGTCGTTCTTGGTCTTGCGGAACGGCCAACATTTCTTCCCCATGGCGTCGGTCGGGTGGATAGGGTGGGCTCTGGTAATGGTGTGGTCGGAGAAATGGGCGCCGGCAGCGTTTCTTTAAGAGGCTCGGACGCCATCTCGCCTGCCACTGCGACGCCATCCAGCAGCGCACGCTCGCGGAAGCCGAGGCGTGCCATTACCGCGGCCCTGGTAAGCTGCAGCGCGCCGCCCATAAGTAATGCCGTGGAAGACGAAGTATATGTGCCCCTGCCAGGAGGGCCCGTGCGAGGACCGGGCGGACGACCGCAGCGTCCGCAGAGTCGCAAACCTAACGCATTTTTGGGCCACGTTTCCGTCGCCGTGGATGACCCGGTCACTTTGCATCGTCTCGCTGGAGGTCGTATCAGACACATTTTCGGTCCGGCGGTAGTTCAGCGTCCGTTTGCGTGAGATGACCTTAGTGTAATATTTTGCCTGTAATATCCCAGGTATTGGGGTTACAAAAATAGAGGAAACAGATGTGTGCATTGCATTCATGCATAGAAAATCTGGGGAATTTTCGCGCTTTAAAGTAAAACAGATCCACGATGAACTGAAGTTTCACTTGACCTTGGTGGAATTGAAGTAGCTCATCAAGTCAAGCGCTATAAACCTCAATGTGACTTTGCCAAAACTTTGTTTTGGATAGATATGATTTGATCTAAGGGGTTAGATCAAATGAAACTAATAATCAACACAACAACACTTTACTCAATGATCAAATGCTTGACCTTATAAAAGATTATAGTATGGTAATCATTGTCTTAGCATTGGAACATCAATTCAATTGCAAATCAAGTAACAATAAAATGGAGAAACCATTATTGACTTATCCCTTTCATGTCCTAAACTAATCCTTGATCTTACCATGAACCTCATGGTATCCATTTCACTTCATTCATGGAAACAAGACAAGGAGGTAAACTCTATAAATATATATCCTTCTCTATTCCATATTATTATACATCAAACCTAGAGAGGTGAGAGTTTTATATTATTTATTAGAGAATCCATAACAAACCTGGAGCTAAACCTTGGATATACATCCAAGTATTCAAATCATCATCTTTAAGAGGAACCCTAGAGTGTTATTCAAAACATTCCTTAGAGAGAGACAACATTTATGTGAAATATAGATAATGGTGATCATATCAATTTCTATGGAGCCTAAATTTAGGTTAGTATTAAAGTCCTTTCCCAAATAAGAGAGAGACCACTCATACCAATCTTAGTTTTACCTATTTAAGACTAAAGGATAATCATTGAACTAAAGTATTAGGAGATTAACCATTTCATCTTGGAATGGTGAGACAACCTAATATCACATGAAATAATACCATATCCAAGAATTGATAAGGTGAGGAAGAGACTAACCCAATTAAGCTAGACAAATGGAACCTTAGCCTAGATACCTAAGAAGATATTAGGAGTACACCATAAACCCTAGAATAAATGTTCCTAAATGAGAGAGCTCAACCTATGGTATTATACTCAAGATAA
>NC_061510.1:258878464-258970998 GCF_022539505.1 Lolium rigidum
ACAAGCTTATTACGTTGTTCATGCGTTGCTCGTGCTCTGAAGCCTTTTTGATGGCGAGCAACGTAGTTATCTTAGATGTGTTAGGGTTAGCATTGTTCTTCGTATCATATGCTCGTCGTAGTGCAACCCTTATACATCTAGCCGCCCTTACACCTATCTCGGGTGTAGGGGCGGCACCCCGCTTGATCTTTGTTTAGTAGATCCGATCCGTTACGGTTGCTCCTTGTTCTTCAAGGATTAGTTTAATATCCGCAATAGTTAGGCCTTACAAAGGGTTGGAGGATCCAGCGGCGTGTAGGGTGTAGTTTGCTAGCCCTAGACAGGATGTTCCGGGATCAACCTCGTGTTGGTTTTTAGGCCCTGTCTAGGATCGGCTTACGATCACCGTACGCGAGCGCGAGGCCCAATCGTGAGTAGGATGATCCGATTATGCGGTGAAAACCCTAAATCGTCGTAGATCGCTTTAGCTTTATCTTGATCAAGCAGGACCACCATATATTCGTACACCTCGTATGAATCATGGGTGGATCGGCTCTTTGAGCCGATTCACGGAGACAACCCGAGAGCCGATCGAGGCTCGTATTTAACGTTTACGTCTATGCCATGCAGGAAACTAAGCGAGGCATCATCCAACACCTTCCTGACCAGGTATAGGTCAGGTGGCACGCCCTTGCGACAGCATCGGACGTGTGACCAGAAGGCTTTGCGGGCCGTCGCTCTGAGGGACTGGGGCCAGCCGCAGCCCTAGTTGTTCCCGGCTCTACGGTGTTGCCAGTCGCTGCCCGCCGGTGGGTTTCTGACCGCAACAAAGGGAAAATAAAATGAGTGCATAAAATCATGCTTAATGAAAGTTTCAACAAAACTTGATATGTTAAATATTTGTTCTGCACAACAAAACCATGAAATTGTCATTGTTGTTAAGTCATAATTAAAATATGTAAAAATATTTGTAAACAGAATTGAATTCAAATTTGAATTCAAAAGGTGATATTTAAAAACAGAAAATACAAACGAAATAGAAAAGAAAGAAGAAAAACCTTACCCGGACTCACCCGGCCGCGAAGCCCAAGCAACACAGCCTCGACAGCAGCACCGCCTAGCAGCCCAACACCACGGCCCATAGGAAGCCCGTTACCCCTTCGTCCCAAAATATCGGGACGAGCTCGTCCTCATCCTCTCCAGCACGCATGGAGGACAACGCGACGCCGTGACCGTCTTTCCCTCGCCGCTGGCAGCTCCTCCACGACCGTAGACGTGACGAGGCAGGCCATGGAGCTCTATAAAAGCCCCAGGACGAACCCTAGCTCGCTTTCTTCTCCCTCTGTTCGATTTCCCCAAAAATCCCGAAACCCTAGCACGCCCAGACCTTGAACATCGCCGTCGTTCAGAGCATCCCCAGACCTTGCGGTGGACACCATCGTGATCAGCGGCCTCGACTTGCTCTGTCTGCTAGAGGAATCGACCTCCATTAAGCCGTAGCGCCGCCATCGACATCGTCTTCTCCGACGACGGGAGCAGGCAATCCCGGCGAACCAGACCTCCTCTTACTCCACCGCCAAGCTCTGCGTGCTCCTGGTGAGCTCCTGATTCCCCTGGCATGCCTAGCCCATCCGATTGCTTCCCAAATCATCGCCGCGCCGTTAACCCGTGAGCACCACCGTGCGGCATCGCCGGCGAGCTTGCTCGGGCGACCAAATAGGGGCGGCGATGGTACCTGCGTGTTCACCTCGGCGCGCTGAGCCTCGCTGTATGGGTTGATTGCCCGTGCGAGCGCCGTACCGCCGGCGATCACCATCACTGGCCGCCGGTGGTGGCCATAGTTGCCAACTCGACGCCACCGTGGCAGCTGACTCAGCCAGACCCCACCTGTCTGTGTCTGTGAGTAGCACAGGCACGGGTGTGTCTAGTGTTTTAGTTTATTTTCATTTTACGTGAAAATGTCTGAAACTTCAAATAATTGTAGAAAATTCATAAAAGCTCAGAAAAATACAAATGACATATCAAAATTCTTATAAAAGAAAAATCTATCCAATAAAAATATAATATGAAATTTTTATTTTTAATAAAAATTCAATTATTTAATACTTGTTAATTAAGCCTTAATTATTAATTCTAAATTCAATTAAAATTCAATAATTAGGAAAACTTTCCAAATTAAATAAAAACCAGTAAGTAAATCAGGAAAATACTAAAACTAATTTTCCTTTACTTATAACTTATTAAATCCTTAATAAGAGGATTTAAACCTTAATTAATAATTGTCTTAATTATTAATTCTTTAAAAATAAGAAAAAGTCAAATCCAATATTATTTTTAATTCGAAGTTATTAATAACTTCAACTTTATAATGAAGGTATCAAGCTAAGAACTATATGGTGATTAGGAAACCCTGATTCCGTATTGAATAAAGAACACAACCTCATAATTGTATGTAAAACCCAAAACCCTAAATCCACTAGAAACCCTAGGTCCACTATTTCCTGTAAACCTTAAATTGCTTCTAACCTAAACCCTAGGTTAGATCATGTAATCATGATACTTTCCTTTCAAACATAGAACTATAATAGCAACTAAATAATTGCCATGACCACATAAAATGTAAGAACCCTATCACTAGTTAATTGCTATGCTATGCTCTCATCTAAATCAAACTTGTTGACCTAGTAGGATCAACCTAGTGTAAAACCCTAATTCCTATTCCCAAGACCACCAACCTTAACTATCCATGATTAGCATCACAATATTGGGATGAATCCTAATAGTAACCATGATTGATGATTACCTTACATTCCATACTCCACTAAACCCTACTAGTGTGAGATATTTATGAACCATCCTATTTAGGAACCAAACATTCTTTACTTAGTGAATCCAAAGGTAAACCTTAGGCAACCACAACCTTAATTGTAATACTTCTTATTACTTAAGAAGTATGTTCTTCAAAAGTTATTCTTTTGAAGAAAATAAGAAATCATCATCCACCCTACCTAACAGGATCTATAAACCCTAGCCAATTATCACCAATAAGGTATACCACCTTTTTAGCAACTATTGGTAATTAAGATGACTAGGCTTAATTCAACAATACAAGCCCTAGCAACTGATGAATCCAACGAGGATGTGATCCATCTACTACTTACTCCCGAAGCAGTGGAAACCATAGTACACCATAGAACCCCACAAACCTAATCATCATACTTGTTCTTTATTAAAGAACATGTTCTTCAAAAGTTATTCTTTTAAAGTATATGATAATTAATCATTAACCATGCCATAGAGTGCTAAAACCAACCACTATTCATTACATGTTAAGATTATACCAAATGTTATTGTTGTGTGCTATTAATGCTATTATTATGATATATTGCAGCACATGTTTAGGATACCAAGTAATCACACCTGAATAAGAACCTTGTTTGTGAATCACTCTAAAAGTGCAACACACCCCGAACTAATCATTACCACTCACTAATCCTAAATCATCGGGGTTAGGTCACGCTTAGAGCGATTGCATCTCATTATTATGCATTATTGCATCCTTGCCAATCTTTTAAACATCGTCCTTACCGGACGATGATGCTATTTCAGAATTTGGAGTTATTGCGTATCGAAGACCTTGTCCGCATAATCTTGCAGTCAAGAAAGGCAAGTTCATCACTTGCTCATGTCATTTGAGTATTTCTATCAAATTACTTGCAAAGTATTATGGTTATCACTATTGCATAAAAATCAAAACCACTACTTTCATAACTATGAATATGACTATGTGGTGGGCAATGGAACCATGGATTGTGTTGATATGGTGGAGGTTCCATTGCACGGGCTTATATCCATCTAGGATTAAACAACAAATGTCGCCAGTGATTCTTGTGCCGTAATACCCGTGTTAACCATAAGATCCGGAGTGGGACGGAGTAGTGAAAAGTGTTTCCACCTCTCGTTCATCAACGGATGCGCTTTACCGTAGACACTTGTATCTGTCGGGGCAAGCGGTTGGTCGGGGAAGCCTTAAGTCCCCACGGCATAGTCCGTAGACACTTGTCGCTCGAAGTGCAAGCGGTTGGCTGGGGAAGCCTTAAGTCCCCACGGTATTGTGGTCTATGATGGGTTGCAGCTACCAGCGAAGGAGTTTGGTTAACGAGTCCCAAACTGTTGTCGTGGTCGGGGTCCACCCGTGAGTGGGAATAATGGGACCGGCGAGGACCCAGGGTCGGGGCATGCAACAAAGGGTGGGTGTTCGAGGTAGCGGAGGAACATGATTGGCTAGACCTTATACCGGGCCTCACACCAAAGGAAGTGTGGACGAGAACATGACTCGGTTGGCACCAAGGTTAAGATCTCTTATGGGTAAAGCAACACACCTCTGCAGAGTGTAAAGAACCGTGACCTGTCACTCCCTGTTCCGGGATATGGAACTGCGAACGCTGCCGGAAAGGAGCTCCATGAAGTTCTAGTAAACCGGTGAAGGCTGACGGACATAGTTCTTTTGAATAAAAGCAACCTCTTGAAGAATTGATTATGAAAACCTGCATTTGTATTAGACTTTCTGGTCTAATGCCGTAGCTAGTGCATTAAACACCTCTTTCCTATAATGAACTTGTTGAGTACGCTCGTACTCATCCCACTCTTAAATCCCCTGCTTAGATATGGAGGCATCGAAGGAGTATCTACCGTGCAACTCGAAGACCGAGGAGTCAACAACTACTTCAAGGGACAGAAACCTGCCGGAAGAGTCATATACCACATCCACCATGGAGAAAACCTAGATTAAGCAAGTAGAAGGGAACTAGTTTCCTAAACCTAGCTCCTATTTAGCTAGAATCTATTCATAGCCTCAGTAGCTAGTTAAATACTCTACAAATAGAGTTCGTGTTAGGACTAGACTACGAGTCGTTCTTCTGGAGTTTATTTGCAGATTTACCTCATTGTATCGTAGGAGGTCGTGCTGATCTTATGTAACGTAGTTTGTATGTAATTCTATAGACATGCCTTGGACCCGCATATGTTTCTGTTGTACCACTCTGAGCGATATAATACTAGTGGAACGGTGTTTCATTGGTGTTATATCAGACTTGCATACTACACCATGCAGTGGTATGCCGGGTCTCCACATTGCCTCTGCACACTACAGTTTTGATATTGGCTAAGTCGACTAGAAAATGGGAACTAACATCGAATTTGTTCATGTTTGTGCACCCATCCATGTTTCTCCCTGCTATTGTTCCGGCCGCGAGCATGATTGGTTGGGTGTTGATGCTCTGAGGCGGAGAGGAGACAGCGGCAGCGAGCTGTGGTTGATCGGACGGCAGTGGGAGAAAAGTGCAAGCGAGAGAATTAAGGGCATGTACCACGTATGACTTTTGAGAATGAGGAACAAGATATAGAGGAACGGCAAACAAGACAGAGAAAGATAGAATTTATATAGACAACTTATGAACTGTAATTTCTGCTAATGTTAAGAATTAGTTAACACTATAACTTACCTATCTTACAAAAGATAATCCTTACGCTTTTAAGGCTGACTTTTTACGTGAGTTGGTAAATCTTACAAAAGATAATCCTTATCCGATTTTAATCGGGGGAGATTTTAATTTGTTGAGATTTCCTCACGAGAAAAGTAAAGGTTGTTTCAATGGACATTGGCCTTTCTTGTTCAACGCTGTCATTGATAGCCTTGATTTAAGAGAGGTGTTTATGTCCGGTCGACAGTTTACTTGGGCCAACAGCTTGGCTGAACCCACATACGATAAACTAGATCGCGTGTTGATGGATACCGAATGGAAAAATAAATACCCTATGGTGTCAGTCCGTGCACTAGAACGTATCGAAAAACTATCTGACCATGCTCCCATCCTTCTAACTACTGGGAATCCCCGCCCCGTTTGTAAACGACCGTTTAAATTTGAACTTGCCTGGCTACATCGAGAGGGATTTCATGATATGGTTAAGAAGGTCTGGGAGAGACCGCGATCGGGGGCAACACTTCTATTTTGAGATGGAATAATAAGATGCGGACAATGCGCAAACATCTCTCTGGTTGGGCTGCCCATACGGCTGGTATCCTTAAAAAAGAGAAGACTCGCTTATCAAATGTGATTGATGAGCTTGAGGCTGTTGCGGAGGTTAGACCGTTGTCTACGCAAGAGATTGAACTTAAAAATCAATCCAATGCGCAGATGGTGAGTCTTCTTCATGAGGAGGAACTCAAATGGTATCAACGTTCCAAAGCCCAATTCATATTGGAAGGAGTCTCGAATACGCGATATTTCCATGGCTTAGCCAATGGGAGACATCGGAAAAAACGTATTCACTCTCTTATTCAAGATGAAGGGTTGATTGAAGGTCATGAGCAAGTTAAATCCTACATTACTAATTATTATAAAGGTCTATTTGGTCCTCCGGAGGAAAGTACTTTCTCTCTTAATGAGGACCTAACGAACGATATACCCCAAGTTTCTATGAAAGAAAATGGCCTACTAACCGTACCTTATACTGAGGAAGAGGTTCAAAAGGCAATTTTTCAAATGGAATGCAACAAAGCACCGGGTCCAGATGGTTTTCCAACAGAGTTTTATCAAACTTTCTGGGATACGATTAAATTAGACCTTCTAGATTTGTTCCGTGCCTTACACATTGGACAACTAGAATTATTTCGTCTAAATTTTGGTGAAGTAATCTTGTTACCGAAAGTTAATTAAGCAGAAAGGATTCAACAATATAGACCTATTTGCCTCTTAAATGTAAGTTTCAAGATTTTCACGAAAGTGGCCACCATTAGACTTAATACGGTTGCGGATCATGTTGTCCAGCCATCACAGACAGCCTTTATGCAAGGAAGGAACATCCTTGATGGAGTGGCGGTTTTGCATGAGACAGTGCATGAGATGCACTCTAAGAAATTAAATGGGGTTATTTTAAAATTAGATTTTGAAAAGGCGTATGATAAAGTCAAGTGGTCTTTCCTACAACAGACGCTCAAGATGAAAGGATTTTCTCCAGAGTGGCATGCTCTAATAAATGATTTTGTGTATGGAGGTAGTGTAGCAATCCGGGTTAATGATGACAGCGGCCACTATTTCCAAACTCGAAAAGGGTTACGCCAAGGGGATCCGTTATCACCGATGTTGTTTAACATTGTAGCGGATATGTTGGCTATACTCATAGAGCGGGCCAAGTCTGATGGCCAGATTGAAGGGGTGATTCCATATCTGGTTGATGGTGGTTTATCTATCCTTCAATATGCCAACGAACAATTCTGTTTATGGATCATGATCTTGAAAAAGCTTAAAATCTGAAATTAATTTTGGCGGCTTTTGAGCAGTTGTCAGGATTGAAAATCAATTTCCATAAAAGTGAATTGTTCTGTTTCGGTGATGCCCAAAATGATACGGCTCTGTATACAGAGTTGTTTGGTTGTGGGCAAGGCCAATTTCCTATTCGTTATTTGGGTATTCCGATTCATTATCGGAGACTTACAATCGCGGAATGGAAATTAGTGGAAGAAAGATTACAAAAACGCCTCAGTAGTTGGAAAGGTAAATTGTTGTCCCTTGGAGGAAGATTGGTACTCATTAATTCGGTACTAACAAATATGGTACTGTATATGTTATCATTCTTCATTCTACCGAAAGGAATTCTGCATAAACTCGACTATTATCGATCCAGATTCTTTTGGCAAGGGGACAACGTGTTGCGGTCAGAAACCCACCGGCGGGCAGCGACGGGCAACACAGTAGAGCCGGGAGGCTCCCAGGACTACGGCTGGCCCTGGTCCCTCGAGCGACGGCCCGCAAAGCCTCGGCACGCACGTCCGATGCTGGTGCAAGGGCGTGCCACCTGACCTATACCTGGTCAGGAAGGTGATGGATTTGCTTCGCTTAGTTCCTGCATGGCATACACGTAAACATTAAATACGAGTCTCGATCGGCTCTCAGGTTGTCCTGCGAATCGGCTCAAGGAGCCGATTCACCCATGATCCGTATGAGGTATACGATCACATGGTGGTCCTGCTTGATCAATATAAAGCTAAAACGACCTACGATGATTTAGGGTTTTCACCACATAATCGGAACATCCTACACGTGATTGAGCCTGGCAGCCACGTACGGTGGTAATAAACCGACCCTAGATAAGGCCTAAAAACCAACAAGAAGTTGATCCCCGGAGCATCTCATCTAGGGCTAGCAAACTACACCCTACGTGCTACTGGATCCTTCAACCCGTTTGCAAGGCCTAACTATGCAGATATTAAACTAATCCTTGAATAACAAGGAGCAATCATAACGGGTCGGATCTACTAAATAAAGATCAAGCGAGGTGCCGCCCTTACACCTAAGATAGGCGTAAGGGCGGCTAGACGTCTAAGGGTTGCATGGACGAAAGCATGTAACACGACGAAACAATGCTAACCCTAACACATCTATGATAACTACGTTGCTCGCCATCAGCAAGGCTTCAGCACGAGCAACGCATGAACAACGAATAAACGTGTACTGCCTAGATCGCAAGATGCGATCTAGGCAGCATGATGCTTACCCGGAAGGAAACCCTCAAAACAAGGGGCTGGCGATGCGCCTAGATTGGTTTGTGATGAACGTGATTGTTGTTTATTTCAGAAACCCTAGATACATATTTATAGTCCGTAGACTTTCTAACGTGGGAGTAATCCCAACCGTGCACGAGCCAAATTCTATCTAACCGACACGTATCCTACTATATTTACAGATACACGGGCAAACTAGCCCAAACTTTGTATACAAGGCCGATTCAATGTATTCCTTCCAGGTGTATTCTTCAAGCCCATCTTAATCGCGGCCCACCTCTGATCCGGTCAAATTCTGGTGATAACACAACGAGAAAAAGAAATATCGACTGGTTAAATGGAGTATAGTTTGTAGTCCCAAAGATCAAGGATGGCTTGGAGTTCATGACCTGGAGGTCAAGAATTCGGCTCTACTGGGTAAATGGATGTTTAAGCTACTTATCGAGGATTGGATTTGGCAAACTATTCTTCGGAGAAAGTATATCGGCTCGAAGACATTATCCCAAGTGGTTTGGAAACCGGGGGATTCACACTTTTGTGTTGGTCTTATGGCGACAAAAATGTCTTTTTTCGCCATGGGACTTTCTCAATTAAGAATGGAGCACATATACGGTTCTGGGAAGATGCTTGGCTAGACAATGCACCCTTAAGTGAACAGTATCCCGCTTTGTGTAGGATTGCTCGTCGCCAAGTTGATACCATTGCCACTGTAATGGCTGACGGCGTGTAACTCACACGTTCGTTGGGAACCCCAAGAGGAAGGTATGATGCGCACAGCAGCAAGTTTTCCCTCAGAAAGAAACCAAGGTTTATCGAACCAGGAGGAGCCAAGAAGCACGTTGAAGGTTGATGGCAGCGGGATGTAGTGCGGCTCAACACCAGGGATTCCGGCGCCAACGTGGAACCTGCATAACACAACCAAAGTACTTTGCCCCAACGAAACAGTGAGGTTGTCAATCTCACCGACTTGTTGTAACAAAGGATTAGATGTATAGTGTGGATGATGATTGTTTGCAGAAAACAGTAGAACAAGTATTGCAAGTAGATTGTATTTAATGTAAAAGAATGGACCGGGGTCCACAGTTCACTAGAGGTGTCTCTCCCATAAGATAGCATGTTGGGTGAACAAATTACAGTCGGGCAATTGACAAATAGAGAGGGCATAACAATGCACATACATGATATGATGAATATTGTGAGATTTAATTGGGCATTACGACAAAGTACATAGACCGCTATCCAAGCATGCATCTATGCCTAAAAAGTCCACCTTCGAGGTTATCATCCGGACCCCTTCCAAGTATTAAGTTGCAAAACAACGGACAATTGCATTAAGTATGGTGCGTAATGTAATCAATAACTACATCCTCGGATATAGCATCAATGTTTTATCCCTAGTGGCAACAAGCACATCCACAACCTTAGAACTTTCCGTCACTCGTCCCGCATTTAATGGAGGCATGAACCCACTATCGAGCATAAATACTCCCTCTTGGAGTTAAGAGCAAAAACTTGGCCAGAGCCTCTACTAATAACGGAGAGCATGCAAGATCATAAACAACACATAGGTAATAGATTGATAATCAACATAACATAGTATTCTCTATCCATTGGATCCCGACAAACACAACATATAGAATTACAGATAGATGATCTTGATCATGTTAGGCAGCTCACAAGATCCGACAATGAAGCACATGAGGAGAAGACAACCATCTAGCTACTGCTATGGACCCATAGTCCAGGGGTGAACTACTCACTCATCACTCCGGAGGCGTCCATGGCGGTGAAGATTCCTCCGGGAGATGATTCCCCTCTCCGGCAGGGTGCCGGAGGCGATCTCCAGAATCCCCCGAGATGGGATTGGCGGCGGCGGCGTCTCGCAAGGTTTTCCGTATCGTGGCTCTCGGTACTGGGGGTTTCGCGACGAAGGCTATTTGTAGGCGGAAGGGCAGGTAAAGGGGCGACGCGAGGGGCCCACACGACAGGGCCCCGCGGCCAGGGCCCAGGCCGCGCCACCTTGGCGTGTCGCCGCCTCTTCGCCCCACTTTGTTACGTCTTCGGTCTTCTGGAAGCTTCGTGGAAAAATAGGCCCCTGGGCGTTGATTTCGTCCAATTCCGAGAATATTTCTTTACTAGGATTTCTGAAACCAAAAACAGCAGAAAACAGCAACTGGCTCTTCGGCATCTCGTTAATAGGTTAGTGCCGGAAAATGCATAAATACGACATATAATGTGTATAAAACATGTAGATATCATCAATAATGTGGCATGGAACATAAGAAATTATCGATACGTCGGAGATGTATCAGCATCCCCAAGCTTAGTTCTTGCTCGTCCCGAGCAGGTAAACGATAACAAAGATAATTTCTGGAGTGACATGCCATCATAACCTTGATCATACTATTGTAAGCATATGTAATGAATGCAGCGATGAAAACAATGGTAATGACATGAGTAAACAACTGAATCATAAAGCAAAGACTTTTCATGAATAGCACTTAAAGACAAGCATCAATAAGTCTTGCATAAGAGTTAACTCATAAAGCAATGATTCAAAGTAAAGGTATTGAAGCAACACAAAGGAAGATTAAGTTTCAGCGGTTGCTTTCAACTTATAACATGTATATCTCATGGATATTGTCAACATAGAGTAATATAACAAGTGCAATATGCAAGTATGTAGGAATCAATGCACAATTCACACAAGTGTTTGCTTCTTGAGGTGGAGAGAGATAGGTGAACTGACTCAACATAAAAGTAAAAGAAAGGTCCTTCAAAGAGGAAAGCATTGATGCGTGTAATTGACACGTCCGTTGGGAACCCCAAGAGAAAGGTGTGATGCGCACAGCGGCAAGTTTCCCTCAGTAAGAAACCAAGGTTTAATCGAACCAGTAGGAGTCAAGAAGCACGTTGAAGGTTGATGGCGGCGGGATGTAGTGCGGCGCAACACCGGAGATTCCGGCGCCAACGTGGAACCTGCACAACACAACCAAAGTACTTTGCCCCAATGAAACAAGTGAGGTTGTCAATCTCACCGGCTTGCTCGTAACAAAGAGTTAACCGTATTGTGTGGAAGATGATTGTTTGCAGAGAAAACAAGTAAAGAACAAGTATTGCAAGCAGATTTGTATTTCAGTATAAAAGAATGGACCGGGGTCCACAGTTCACTAGAGGTGTCTCTCCCATAAGATAAAAGCATGTTGGGTGAACAAATTAGAGTCGGGCAATTGACAAATAGAGAGAGCATAACAATGCACATTGATAAGTCTCCGACGTATCGATAATTTCTTATGTTCTATGCCATATTATTGATGATACCTACATGTTTTATGCACACTTTATGTCATATTTGTGCATTTTCTGGAACTAACCTATTAACAAGATGCCGAAGTGCCAGCTCTCGTTTTCTGCTATTTTTGGTTTCGGAAATCCTAGTAACGAAATATTCTCGGAATTGGACGAAACAAAGACCCAGGGGCCTATTTCGCCACGAACCTTCCAGAAGACCGAAGAGCATACGAAGTGGGGCCACGAGGTGGCGACACCACATGGCGGCGCGGCCAAGGGGGGGCCCGCGCCGCCCGTGGTGTGGGCCCCTCGTCAGGCCCCCGACTCGCCCTTCCGCCTCCTTAAAGCCTCCGTCGCGAAACCCCCGAGGCGAAAACCACGATACGGAAAACCTCACTGAGACGCCGCCGCCGCCGATCCCATCTCGGGGGATTCTGGAGATCTCCTCCGGCACCCCGCCGGAGAGGGGATTCATCTCCCGGAGGACTCTACACCGCCATGGTCGCCTCCGGAGTGATGAGTGAGTAGTTCACCCCCGGACTATGGGTCCATAGCAGTAGCTAGATGGTTGTCTTCTCCTCATTGTGCTTCATTGTTGGATCTTGTGAGCTGCCTAACATGATCAAGATCATCTATCCGTAATACTCTATGTTGTGTTTGTCGGGATCCGATGGATAGAGAATACCATGTCATGTTAATTATCAAGTTATTACATATGTGTTGTTTATGATCTTGCATGCTCTCCGTTACTAGTAGAGGCTCGGCCAAGTTTTTGCTTTTAACTCCAAGAGGGAGTATTTATGCTCGATAGTGGGTTCATGCCCGCATTGACACCTGGGACGAAGTGACGTAAAGTTCTAAGGTTGTGTTGTGCTCGTTGCCACTAGGGATAAAACATTGGCGCTATGTCCGAGGATGTAGTTGTTGATTACATTACGCACCATACTTAATGCAATTGTCCGTTGCTTTGCAACTTAATACCGGAGGGGTTCGGACGATAACCTCGAAGGTGGACTTTTTAGGCATAGATGCAGCTTGGATGGCGGTCTATGTACTTTGTCGTAATGCCCAATTAAATCTCACTATACTTATCATGTCATGTATGTGCATTGTTATGCCCTCTCTATTTGTAAATTGCCCGACCGTAATTTGTTCACCCAACATGCTTTTATCTTATGGGAGAGACACCTCTAGTGAACTGTGGACCCCGGTCCATTCTTTTAATACTCGAAATACAAATCTGCTGCAATACTTGTTTTTACTGTTTTCTTGCAAACAATCATCTTCCACACAATACGGTTAATCCTTTGTTACAGCAAGTCGGTGAGATTGACAACCTCACCTGTTTCGTTGGGGCAAAGTACTTTCGTTGTGTTGTGCAGGTTCCACGTTGGCGCCGGAATCCTCGGTGTTGCGCCGCACTACATCCCGCCGCCATCAACCTTCAACGTGCTTCTTGGCTCCTCCTGGTTCGATAAACCTTGGTTTCTTTCCGAGGGAAAACTTGCTGCTGTGCGCATCATACCTTCCTCTTGGGGTTGCCCAACGAACGTGTGAAATACACGCCATCAAGCTCTTTTTCTGGCGCCGTTGCCGGGGAGATCAAGACACGCTGCAAGGGGAGTCTCCACTTCCCAATCTCTTTACTTTGTTTTTGTCTTGCTTTATTTTATTTACTACTTTGTTTGATGCATTATATCAAAACACACAAAAATTAGTTGCTAGTTTTACTTTATTTATTGTCTTGCACTCTATATCAAAAACACAAAAAAATTAGTTACTTTTTTTTACTTTACTTAATATCATGCATGTTTTTATTTCACTAGTTAAGCATAATGGAAAACAACAAAAATATGAGAGATCTTTATGAACTTTATCTTGAATTAGGACATGATGTGTTTGAAGAGAGAATTAAAAAACCCATGGAACTTTATATGCATGCTAATGGGAATGTTATTACTATGGATGCTTTGAACACCATTGTTGCTAATGCTATGGAAAATTCTAAGCTTGGGGAAGCTGGCTCTGATGAGCATGATCTTTTTAGTCCCCCAAGCATTGAGGAGAAAATTTTCTTTTATGATTACAATATGCCTCCTATATATGATGATAGCCACTTTGTTGAATTTGCTCCCACTACAACTAATAAAATTGATTATGCTTACGTGGAGAGTAATAATTTTATGCATGAGACTCATGATAAGAATGCTTTATGTGATAGTTACATTGTTGAGTTTGCTCATGATGCTACTGAAAATTATTATGAGAGAGGAAAATATGGTTGTAGAAATTTTCATGTTACTAAAACACCTCTCTATGTGCTGAAATTTTTGAAGCTACACTTGTTTTATCTTCCTATGCTTGTTACTTTGCTCTTCATGAACTTGTTTATTTACAAGATTCCTATGCATAGGAAGCATTTTAGACTTAAATGTGTTTTGAATTTTCCTCTTGATGCTCTCTTTTGCTCCAAATACTATTTCTTGCGAGTGCATCATTAAAACTGCTGAGCCCATCTTAATGGCTATAAAGAAAATACTTCTTGGGAGACAACCCATGTTTTTACTACAGTAATTTTTTTTTATATATTTGAGTCTTGGAAGTTGTTTACTACTGTAGCAACCTCTCCTTATCTTAGTTTTGAGTTTTGTTGTGCCAAGTAAAGTCTTTGATAGAAAAGTAAGTACTAGATTTGGATTACTGCGCAGTTCCAGATTTCTTTGCTGTCACGAATCTTGGGTCTATCTCCCTGCAGGTAGCTCAGAAAATTAAGCCAATTTACGAGCATGATCCTCGGATATGTACGCAACTTTCATTCAATTTGAGCATTTTCGTTTGAGCAAGTCTGGTGGCCTAATAAAATCCATCTTTACGGACTGTTCTGTTTTGACAGATTCTGTCTTTTATTTCACATTGCCTCTTTTGCTATGTTGGATGAATTTCTTTGATCCATTAATGTCCAGTAGCTTTATGCAATGTCCAGAAGTGTTAAGAAATGATTGTGTCACCTCTGAACATGTGAATTTTTATTATGCACTAACCCTCTAATGAGTTGTTTCGAGTTTGGTGTGGAGGAAGTTTTCAAGGATCAAGAGAGGAGTATGATGCAATATGATTAAGGAGAGTGAAAGCTCTAAGCTTGGGGATGCCCCGGTGGTTCACCCCTGCATATTATAAGAAGACTCAAGCGTCTAAGCTTGGGGATGCCCAAGGCATCCCCTTCTTCATCGACAACATTATCAGGTTCCTCCCCGAAACTATATTTTTATTCCGTCACATCTTATGTACTTTGCTTGGAGCGTCGGTTTGTTTTTGTTTTTGTTTTGTTTGAATAAAATGGATCCTAGCATTCACTTTATGGGAGAGAGACACGCTCCGCTGTAGCATATGGACAAATATGTCCTTAGGCTCTACTCATAGTATTCATGGCGAAGTTTCTTCTTCGTTAAATTGTTATATGGTTGGAATTGGAAAATGATACATGTAGTAATTCTAAAATGTCTTGGATAATTTGATACTTGGCAATTGTTGTGCTCATGTTTAAGCTCTTGCATCATATACTTTGCACCCATTAATGAAGAAATACTTAGAGCTTGCTAATTTGGTTTGCATATTTGGTTTCTCTAGAGTCTAGATAACATCTAGTATTGAGTTTTGAACAACAAGGAAGACGGTATGGAGTCTTATAATGTTTACCATATGTCTTTTATGTGAGTTTTGCTGTACCGTTCATCCTTGTGTTTGTTTCAAATAACCTTGCTAGCCTAAACCTTGTATCGAGAGGGAATACTTCTCATGCATCCCAAATACTTGAGCCAACCACTATGCCATTTGTGTCCACCATACCTACCTACTACATGGTATTTATCCGCCATTCCAAAGTAAATTGCTTGAGTGCTACCTTTAAAATTCCATCATTCACCTTTGCAATATATAGCTCATGGGACAAATAGCTTAAAAACTATTGTGGTATTGAATATGTACTTATGCACTTTATCTCTTATTAAGTTGCTTGTTGTGCGATAACCATGCTTCGGGGACGCCATCAACTATTCTTTGTTGAATATCATGTGAGTTGCTATGCATGTCCGTCTTGTCTGAAGTAAGAGAGATCTACCACCTTTATGGTTGGAGCATGCATATTGTTAGAGAAGAACATTGAGCCGCTAACTAAAGCCATGAATCATGGTAGAAGTTTCAGTCTTGGACATATATCCTCAATCTCATATGAGAATAATAATTGTTGCCACATGCTTATGCATTAAAGAGGAGTCCATTATCTGTTGTCCATGTTTTCCCGGTATGGATGTCTAAGTTGAGAATAATCAAAAGCGAGAAATCCAAAATGCGAGCTTTCTCCTTAGACCTTTGTACAGGCGGCATGGAGGTACCCCATTGTGACACTTGGTTAAAACATGTGCATTGCAAAGATCTGGTAGTCCAAGCTAATTAGGACAAGGTGCGGGCACTATTAGTATACTATGCATGAGACTTGCAACTTGTAAGATATAACTTTCATAACTCATATGCTTTATTACTACCGTTGACAAAATTGTTTCATGTTTTCAAAATAAAAGCTCTAGCACAAATATAGCAATCGATGCTTTCCTCTTTGAAGGACCATTCTTTTACTTTTATGTTGAGTCAGTTCACCTATTTCTCTCCACCTCAAGAAGCAAACACTTGTGTGAACTGTGCATTGATTCCTACATACTTGCATATTGTACTTGTTATATTACTCTATGTTGACAATTATCCATGAGATATACATGTTACAAGTTGAAAGCAACCGCTGAAACTTAATCTTCCTTTGTGTTGCTTCAATACCTTTACTCTGATTTATTGCTTTATGAGTTAACTCTTATGCAAGACTTATTAATACTTGTCTTGAAGTACTATTTATGAAAAGTCTTTGCTTTATGATTCACTTGTTTACTCATGTCATTACCATTGTTTTGATCGCTGCATCCACTACATATGTTTACAAATAGTATGATCAAGGTTATGATGGCATATCACTTCAGAAATTATCTTTGTTATCGTTTTACCGCTCGGGATGAGCGAACTAAGCTTGGGGATGCTTGATACGTCTCCGACGTATCGATAATTTCTTATGTTCTATGCCATATTATTGATGCTACCTACATGTTTTATGCACACTTTATGTCATATTTGTGCATTTTCTGGAACTAACCTATTAACAAGATGCCGAAGTGCCAGTTCATGTTTTCTCGCTGTTTTTGGTTTCGAAATCCTAGTAACGAAATATTCTCGGAATTGGACGAAACAAAGACCCGGGGGCCTATTTCGCCACGAACCTTCCAGAAGACCGAAGAGCATACGAAGTGGGGCCACGAGGTGGCGACACCACATGGCGGCGCGGCCAAGGGGGCCCGCGCCGCCCGTGGTGTGGGCCCTCGTCGGGCCCCGACTCTGCCCTTCCGCCTACTTAAAGCCTCCGTCGCGAAACCCCGAGGCGAAAAACCACGATACGGAAAACCTTATCGAGACGCCGCCGCCGCCGATCCCATCTCGGGGATTCGGAGATCTCCTCCGGCACTCGCCGGGAGAGGGGATTCATCTCCCGGAGGACTCTACACCGCCATGGTCGCCTCCGGAGTGATGAGTGAGTAGTTCACCCCTGGACTATGGGTCCATAGCGAGTAGCTAGATGGTTGTCTTCTCCTCATTGTGCTTCATTGTTGGATCTTGTGAGCTGCCTAACATGATCAAGATCATCTATCCGTAATACTCTATGTTGTGTTTGTCGGGATCCGATGGATAGAGAATACCATGTCATGTTAATTATCAAGTTATTACATATGTGTTGTTTATGATCTTGCATGCTCTCCGTTACTAGTAGAGGCTCTGGCCAAGTTTTTGCTTTTAACTCCAAGAGGGAGTATTTATGCTCGATAGTGGGTTCATGCCCGCATTGACACCTGGGACAGTGACAAAAAGTTCTAAGGTTGTGTTGTGCTGTTGCCACTAGGGATAAAACATTGGCGCTATGTCCGAGGATGTAGTTGTTGATTACATTACGCACCATACTTAATGCAATTGTATGTACTTATCATGACATGATAAGTATAGTGAGATTTAATTGGGCATTACGACAAAGTACATAGACCGCCATCCAACTGCATCTATGCCTAAAAAGTCCACCTTCAGGTTATCGTCCGAACCCCTTCCAGTATTAAGTTGTAAAACAATAGACAATTGCATTAAGTATGGTGCGTAATGTAATCAATAACTACATCCTCGGACATAGCATCAATGTTTTATCCCTAGTGGCAACAACACAACACAACCTTAGGGGTTTCTGTCACTCCCCAGGTGTCAATGCAGGCATGAACCCACTATCGAGCATAAATACTCCCTCTTGGAGTTACTAGCATCAACTTGGCCAGAGCCTCTACTAATAACGGAGAGCATGCAAGATCATAAACAACACATATGTAATAACTTGATAATTAACATAACATGGTATTCTCTATCCATCGGATCCCGACAAACACAACATAGAGTATTACGGATAGATGATCTTGATCATGTTAGGCAGCTCACAAGATCCAACAATGAAGCACAATGAGGAGAAGACAACCATCTAGCTACTGCTATGGACCCATAGTCCAGGGGTGAACTACTCACTCATCACTCCGGAGGCGACCATGGCGGTGAAGAGTCCTCCGGGAGATGAATCCCCTCTCCGGCAGGGTGCCGGAGGAGATCTCCGTAATCCCCCGAGATGGGATTGGCGGCGGCGGCGTCTCGGCAAGGTTTTCCGTATCGTGGTTTTTCGCCTCGGGGTTTCGCGACGGAGGCTTTAAGTAGGCGGAAGGCGCAGAGTCGGAGGGCTGACGAGGGGCCCACACCATAGGGCGGCGCGGGCCCCCTCCGGCCGCGCGGCCCTATGGTGGCGGCGCCTCGTCGCCCCACTTCGTATCCCTTTCGGTCTTCTGGAAGGTTCGTGGCAACATAGGACCCTGGGTCTTGATTTCGTCCAATTCCGAGAATATTTCGTTACTAGGATTTCTGAAACCAAAAACAACGTAAAACAAAGAATCGGCTCTTCGGCATCTTGTTAATAGGTTAGTTCCGTAAAATGCACGAATATGACATAAAGTGTGCATAAAACATGTAGGTATCATCAATAATATGGCATGGATCATAAGAAATTATCGATACGTCGGAGACGTATCAGCATCCCCAAGCTTAGTTCTCGCTCGTCCCGAGCGGTAAAACGATAACAAAGATAATTTCTGAAGTGACATGCCATCATAACCTTGATCATACTATTTGTAAACATATGTAGTGGATGCAGCGATCAAAACAATGGTAATGACATGAGTAAACAAGTGAATCATAAAGCAAAGACTTTTCATGAATAGTACTTCAAGACAAGCATCAATAAGTCTTGCATAAGAGTTAACTCATAAAGCAATAAATCAAAGTAAAGGTATTGAAGCAACACAAAGGAAGATTAAGTTTCAGCGGTTGCTTTCAACTTGTAACATGTATATCTCATGGATAATTGTCAACATAGAGTAATATAACAAGTGCAATATGCAAGTATGTAGGAATCAATGCATAGTTCACACAAGTGTTTGCTTCTTGAGGTGGAGAGAGATAGGTGAACTGACTCAACATAAAAGTAAAAAGAATGGTCCTTCAAAGAGGAAAGCATCGATTGCTATATTTGTTCTAGAGATTTTATTTTGAAAACATGAAACAATTTTGTCAACGGTAGTAATAAAGCATATGAGTTATAAAAATTATATCTTACAAGTTGCAAGCCTCATGCATAGTATACTAATAGTGCCCGCACCTTGTCCTAATTAGCTTGGACTACCGGATCTTTGCAATGCACATGTTTTAACCAAGTGTCACAATGGGGTACCTCCATGCCGCCCGTACAAAGGTCTAAGGAGAAAGCTCGCATTTTGGATTTCTCACTTTTGATTATTCTCAACTTAGACATCCATACCGGGACAACATGGACAACAGATAATGGACTCCTCTTTAATGCATAAGCATGTGGCAACAATTATTATTCTCATATGAGATTGAGGATATATGTCCAAAACTGAAACTTCCACCATGAATCATGACTTTAGTTAGCGGCCCAATGTTCTTCTCTAACAATATGCATGCTCCAACCATAAAGGTGGTAGATCTCTCTTACTTCGTACAAGACGGACATGCATAGCAACTCACATGATATTCAACAAGGAATAGTTGATGGCGTCCTCGAAGCATGGTTATCGCACAACAAGCAACTTAATAAGAGATAAAGTGCATAAGTACATATTCAATACCACAATAGTTTTTAAGCTATTTGTCCCATGAGCTATATATTGCAAAGGTGAATGATGGAATTTTAAAGGTAGCACTCAAGCAATTTACTTTGGAATGGCGTATAAATACCATGTAGTAGGTAGGTATGGTGGACACAAATGGCATAGTGGTTGGCTCAAGGATTTTGGATGCATGAGAAGTATTCCCTCGGGATACAAGGTTTAGGCTAGCAAGGTTATTTGAAACAAACACAAGGATGAACGGTGCAGTAAAACTCACATAAAGACATATTGTAAACATTATAAGACTCTACACCATCTTCCTTGTTGTTCAAAACTCAATACTAGATGTTATCTAGACTCTAGAGAAACCAAATATGCAAATCAAATTAGCAAGCTCTAAGTATTTCTTCATTAATGGGTGCAAAGTATATGATGCAAGAGCTTAAACATGAGCACAACAATTGCCAAGTATCAAATTATCCAAGACATTTTAGAATTACTACATGTAGCATTTTCCAATTCCAACCATATAACAAATTAACGAAGAAGAAACTTCGCCATGAATACTATGAGTAGAGCCTAAGGACATACTTGTCCATATGCTACAGCGGAGCGTGTCTCTCTCCCATAAAGTGAATGCTAGGATCCATTTTATTCAAACAAAACAAAAACAAAAACAAACCGACGCTCCAAGCAAAGTGCATAAGATGTGACGGAATAAAAATATAGTTTCGAGGGAGGAACCCGATAGTGTTGTCGATGAAGAAGGGGATGCCTTGGGCATCCCCAAGCTTAGACGCTTGAGTCTTCTTAGAATATGCAGGGGTGAACCACCGGGGCATCCCCAAGCTTAGAGCTTTCACTCTCCTTGATCATATTGCATCATACTCCTCTCTTGATCCTTGAAAACTTCCTCCACACCAAACTCGAAACAACTCATTAGAGGGTTAGTGCACAATAAAAATTCACATATTCAGAGGTGACACAATTATTCTTAACACTTCTGGACATTGCATAAAGCTACTGGACATTAATGGATCAAAGAAATTCATCCAACATAGCAAAAGAGGCAATGCGAAATAAAAGGCAGAATCTGTCAAAACAGAACAGTCCGTAAAGATGGATTTTATTAGGCCACCAGACTTGCTCAAATGAAAATGCCCAAATTGAATGAAAGTTGCGTACATATCTGAGGATCATGCACGTAAATTGGCTTAATTTTATGAGCTACCTACAGGGAGGTAGACCCAGATTCGTGACAGCAAAGAAATCTGGAACTCGCGCAAGTAATCCAAATCTAGTACTTACTTTACTATCAAAGACTTTACTTGGCACAACAAAATATAAAACTAAGATAAGGAGAGGTTGCTACAGTAGTAACAACTTCCAAGACTCAAATATAAAACAAAAATACTGTAGTAAAAACATGGGTTGTCTCCCATAAGCGCTTTTCTTTAACGCCTTTCAGCTAGGCGCGTAAAGTGTGTATCAAGTAACATCAAGAGACGAAGCATCAACATCATAATTTGTTCTAATAATAGAATCATAAGGTAACTTCATTCTCTTTCTAGGGAAGTGTTCCATACCTTTCTTGAGAGGAAATTGATATTTAATATTACCTTCCTTCATATCAATAGTAGCACCAACGGTTCGAAGAAAAGGTCTCCCCAATATAATGGGGCAAGATGCATTGCATTCAATATCCAAGACAACAAAATCAACGGGGACAAGGTTATTGTTAACCATAATATGAACATTATCAACTCTCCCCAAAGGTTTCTTTTTAGCATTATCAGCGAGATTAACATCCAAATAACAGTTTTTCAGTGGTGGCAAGTCAAGCATATCATAGACTTTCTTAGGTATAACAGAAATACTTGCACCAAGATCACATAAAGCATTACAATCAAAATCTTTGACCCTCATTTTAATGATGGGCTCCCAACCATCCTCTAGCTTTCTAGGAATAGAAGTTTCAAGTTTTAGTTTCTCTTCTCTAGCTTTTATGAGAGCATTTGTAATATGTTTTATGAAAGCCAAATTTATAGCACTAGCATTAGGACTTTTAGCAAGTTTTTGTAAGAACTTTATAACTTTAGAGATGTGGCAATCATCAAAATCTAAATCATTACAATCTAAAGCAATGGGATTATCATCCCCAAGGTTGGAAAAAATTTCAGCAGTTTTATTACAGGCAGTTTCAACAGCTTTAGCAGCTTTCGAGTAATTTTGCGCGCTTTGCACTAGGAGTAGAAACATTGCCAACACCAATTATTTTATTATTGATAGTAGGAGGTGCAGCAACATGTGAATCATTAGCATTGCTAGTGGTGGTAATAGTCCAAACTTTAGCTACATTTTTCTCTTTAGCTAGTTTTTCATTTTCTTCTCTATCCCACCTAGCACGCAGCTTCAGCCATTAATCTTATATTCTCATTAATTCTAACTTGGATGGCATTTGCTGTAGTAACAATTTTATTTTCAATATCCCTATTAGGCATAACTTTCGATTTCAAAAGATCAACATCGGAGGCAAGACTATCAACGTTAGAAGCAAGAATATCAATTTTATTGAGCTTTTCCTCAACAGCATTTGTTAAAAGCAGTTTGTGTACTAATAAATTCTTTAAGCATAGCTTCAAGTCCAGGGGTGTATTCCTATTATTGTTGTAAGAATTCCCATAAGAATTAGCATAACCGTTACCATTATTATAAGGATATGGCCTATAGTTATTACTAGAATTGTTCCGATAAGCATTGTTGTTGAAATTATTATTTTTAATGAAGTTTACATCAACATGTTCTTCTTGGGCAACCAATGAAGCTAACGGAACATTATTAGGACCAACATTAGTCCTATCATTCACAAGCATAGACATAATAGCATCAACCTTATCATTCAAGGAAGAGGATTCTTCAACAGAATTTACCTTCTTACCTTGTGGAGCTCTTTCCGTGTGCCATTCGGAGTAATTAATCATCATATTATCAAGAAGCTTTGTTGCTTCACCAAGAGTGATGGACATAAAGGTACCTCCAGCAGCTGAATCCAATAAATTCCGCGAAGAAAAATTTAGTCCCGCATAGAAGGTTTGGATGATCATCCAAGTAGTCACTCCATGGGTTGGGCAATTTTTAACCAGAGATTTCATTCTTTCCCAAGCTTGAGCAACATGTTCATTATCCAATTGTTTAAAATTCATTATGCTACTCCTCAAAGATATAATTTTAGCAGGGGGATAATATCTACCAATAAAAGCATCCTTGCATTTAATCCAGGAATCAATACTATTCTTAGGCAGAGATAGCAACCAATCTTTAGCTCTTCCTCTTAATGAGAAAGGAAACAATTTTAATTTTATAATGTCACCATCTACATCTTTATACTTTTGCATTTCACATAGTTCAACAAAATTATTGAGATGGGCAGCAAGCATCATCGTAACTAACACCTGAAAATTGCTCTCGCATAACAAGATTTAGTAAAGCAAGTTTAATTTCAAAGAATTCCGCTGTAGTAGCAGGTGGAGCAATAGGTGTGCATAAGAAATCATTATTATTTGTGCTAGTGAAGTCACACAACTTAGTATTTTCAGGGGTAGCCATTTTAGCAGTAGTAAATAAAGCAAACTAGATAAAGTAAATGCAAGTAAATTTTTTTTGTGTTTTTGATATAGAGTGCAAGACAGTAAATAAAGTAAAGCTAGCAACTAATTTTTTTGTGTTTTGATATAATGCAGCAAACAAAGTAGTAAATAAAATAAAGCAAGACAAAAACAAAGTAAAGAGATTGAGAAGTGGAGACTCCCCTTGCAGCGTGTCTTGATCTCCCCGGCAACGGCGCCGTAAATTTGCTTGATGCGTGTAATTGACACGTCCGTTGGGAACCCCAAGAGGAAGGTGTGATGCGCACAGCGGCAAGTTTCCCTCGTAAGAAACCAAGATTTAATCGAACCAGTAGGGAGTCAAGAAGCACGTTGAAGGTTGATGGCGGCGGGATGTAGTGCGGCGCAACACCGTAGATTCCGGCGCCAACGTGGAACCCGCACAAGACAACCAAAGTACTTTGCCCCAACGAAACAAGTGAGGTTGTCAATCTCACCGGCTTGCCGTAACAAAGAGTTAACCGTATTGTGTGGAAGATGATTGTTTGCAGAGAAAACAAGTAAAGAACAAGTATTGCAACAGATTTGTATTTCAAGATAAAAGAATGGACCGGGGTCCACGGTTCACTAGAGGTGTCTCTCCCATAAGATAAAAGCATGTTGGGTGAACAAATTACAGTCGGGCAATTGACAAATAGAGAGAGCATAACAATGCACATACATGTCATGATAAGTACAATGAGATTTAATTGGGCATTACGACAAAGTACATAGACCGCCATCCAACCGCATCTATGCCTAAAAAGTCCACCTTCAGAGTTATCGTTCGAACCCCTTCCAGCATTAAGTTGTAAAACAAACGGACAATTGCATTAAGTATGGTGCGTAATGTAATCAATAACTACATCCTCGGACATAGCATCAATGTTTTATCCCTAGTGGCAACATCACAACACAACCTTAGGGGTTTCGTCACTCCCCAGGTGTCAATGCGGCATGAACCCACTATCGAGCATAAATACTCCCTCTTGGAGTTACTAGCACCAACTTGGCCAGAGCCTCTACTAATAACGGAGAGCATGCAAGATCATAAACAACACATATGTAATAACTTGATAATTAACATAACATGGTATTCTCTATCCATCGGATCCCGACAAACACAACATAGAGTATTACGGATAGATGATCTTGATCATGTTAGGCAGCTCACAAGATCCAACAATGAAGCACAATGAGGAGAAGACAACCATCTAGCTACCGATATGGACCCATAGTCCAGGGGTGAACTACTCACTCATCACTCCGGAGGCGACCATGGCGGTGAAGAGTCCTCCGGGAGATGAATCCCCTCTCCGGCAGGTGCCGGAGGAGATCTCCGTAATCCCCCGAGATGGGATTGGCGGCGGCGGCGTCTCGCAAGGTTTTCCGTGTCGTGGTTTTTCTTATCAGGGGTTTCGCGACGGAGGCTTTAAGTAGGCGGAAGGGCAGAGTCGGAGGGCTGACGAGGGGCCCACACCATAGGGCGGCGCGGGCCCCCCTCTGGCCGCGCAGCCCTATGGTGGCGGCGCCTCATCGCCCCACTTTGTATCCCTTTCGGTCTTCTGGAAGGTTCGTGGCAAAATAGGACCCTGAGTCTTGATTTCGTCCAATTCCGAGAATATTTTGTTACTAGGATTTCTGAAACCAAAAACAGCAGAAAACAGCAACTAGCTCTTCGGCATCTTGTTAATAGGTTAGTTCCAGAAAATGCACGAATATGACATAAAGTGTGCATAAAACATGTAGGTATCATCAATAATATGGCATTGATCATAAGAAATTATCGATACGTCGGAGACGTATCAAGCATCGATTGCTATATTTGTGCTAGAGCTTTTATTTTGAAAACATGAAACAATTTTGTCAACGGTAGTAATAAAGCACATGTATTATGTAAATTATATCTTACAAGTTGCAAGCCTCATGCATAGTATACTAATAGTGCCCGCACCTTGTCCTAATTAGCTTGGACTACCGAATCATCGCAATACACATGTTTTAACCAAGTGTCACAAAGGGGTACCTCCATGCCGCCTGTACAAAGGTCTAAGGAGAAAGCTCGCATTTTGGATTTCTCGCTTTTGATTATTCTCAACTTAGACATCCATACCGGGACATAAGCATGTAGCAACAATTAGTGTTCTCGTATGAGATTGAGGATATATGTCCAAAACTGAAACTTCCACCATGATTCATGGCTTTAGTTAGCGGCCCAATGTTCTTCTCTAACAATATGCATGCTCTAACCATTAAAGTGGTAGATCTCTCTTACTTCGATACAAGACGGACATGCATAGCAACTCACATGATATTCAACAAGAATAGTTGATGGCGTCCCAGAAGCATGGTTATCGCACAACAAGCAACTTAATAAGAGATAAAGTGCATAAGTACATATTCAATACCACAATAGTTTTTAAGCTATTTGTCCCATGAGCTATATATTGCAAAGGCGAATGATGGAAATTTAAAGGTAGCACTCAAGCAATTTACTTTGGAATGGCGAAGAAATACCATGTAGTAGGTAGGTATGGTGGACACAAATGGCATAGTGGTTGGCTCAAGGATTTTGGATGCATGAGAAGTATTCCCTCTCGATACAAGGTTTAGGCTAGCAAGGTTATTTGAAACAAACACAAGGATGAACCGGTGCAGCAAAACTCACATAAAAGACATATTGAAAACATTATAAGACTCTACACCGTCTTCCTTGTTGTTCAAAACTCAATACTAGAAATTATCTAGACTTTAGAGAGACCAAATATGCAAACCAAATTTAGCAAGCTCTAGGTGTTTCTTCATTAATGGGTGCAAAGTATATGATGCAAGAGATTAAACATGAGCACAACAATTGCCAAGTATCAAATTATTCAAGACATTTTAGAATTACTACATGTAGCATTTTCCAATTCCAACCATATAACAATTTAACGAAGAAGATTCAACCTTCGCCATGAATACTATGAGTAAAGCCTAAGGACATATTTGTCCATATGCAACAGCGGAGCGTGTTTCTCTCCCACACAATGAATGCTAGGATCCATTTTATTCAAACAAAACAAAAACAAAAACAAACCGACGCTCCAAGCAAAGCACATAAGATGTGATGGAATAAAAATATAGTTTCAGGGGAGGAACCTGATAATGTTGTCGATGAAGAAGGGGATGCCTTGGGCATCCCCAAGCTTAGACGCTTGAGTCTTCTTAAAATATGTAGGGGTGAACCACCGGGCATCCCCAAGCTTAGAGCTTTCACTCTCCTTGATCATATTGCATCATTTCCCTCTCTTGATCCTTGAAAACTTCCTCCACACCAAACTCGAAACAACTCATTAGAGGGTTAGTGCATAATAAAAATTAACATGTTCAGAGGTGACACAATCATTCTTAACACTTCGGACATTGCATAAAGCTACTGGACATTAATGGATCAAAGAAATTCATCCAACATAGCAAAAGAGGCAATGCGAAATAAAAGGCAGAATCTGTCAAAACAGAACGATCCGTAAAGATGGATTTTATCGAGGCACCAGACTTGCTCAAATGAAAATTCCCAAATTTAATGAAAGTTGCGTACATATCTGAGGATCACGCACGTAGATTGGCATATTTTTCTGAGCTACCTACAGAGAGGCAGGTCGAAATCCGTGACAGTAAAGAAATCTGTTACTGCGCAGTAATCCAAATCTATTATGAACCTTACTATCAAAGACTTTACTTGGCGCAACAAAGCACAAAACTAAGATAAGGAGAGGTTGCTACAGTAGTAAACAACTTCCAAGACTCAAATATAAAAACAAAATACTGTAGTAAAAACATGGGTTGTCTCCCATAAGCTCTTTTCTTTAACGCCTTCGCCTAGGCGCGTAAAGTGTATATCAAGTGTTATCAAGAGATGATGCATCTTCAGCGGGGTTTGGAGTTTTCTCAACCATGCATAGTATATTGGATACATAAGTTTCAGCGGCTCCCTTTTCATTAGTCTTGGGCTTTCTACTCTCATCAAACAAATTTTCAGGAACAAGCCAAGCATAGTTATTTTCTAGCGCTTCATTCATCGCTAGGAGCTTACATGATATTGGTGCTTTGATCTCCCCACCATCATTAATATTATTAGTGTACCTTACTCTCTCCATGTCCATCTTTTCAAGGATACTAACAAAATTGGTATAAGAACCAAGCATCTTATATTTAATAAAGACTTTTCTAGCCTCTCTTGCTATACTACCAAATTCTCTAAGGAGGGTTTCTAAAACAAAATCTTTCTTTTCCCCTTCTTCCATATCACCGAGTGTAAGAAACATGTGTTGGATTATAGGATTGAGATTAACAAATTTAGTTTCCAACATGCGAACTAAAGCGGCAGCGAGCAATTTCATAAGTAGGAGCAAGTTCTACCAAGTGTCTATCTTCAAAATCTTCAACGGTACTAACATGATTGAAAAATTCTTCTATATTATTTCTCCCAATTATAGACCCACGTCCTACCGGTATGTCTTTTACGGTAAAATTAAAAGGAAACATGTTGAAATAAGTAAAGCAAATATAAGTAACTAATTTTTTTTGTGTGTTTTTGATATGGTGTGCAAGATAGTAAATAAAGTAAAACTAGCAACTAATTTTTTTGTGTTTTGATATAAGTGCAGCAAACAAAGTAGTAAATAAAATAAAGCAAGACAAAAACAAAGTAGAGAGATTGGATTGTGGAGACTCCCCTTGCAGCGTGTCTTGATCTCCCCGGCAACGGCGCCGTAAAAAGAGCTTGATGGCGTGTAACTCACACGTTCGTTGGGAACCCCAAGAGGAAGGTATGATGCGCACAGCAGCAAGTTTTCCCTCAGAAAAAACCAAGGTTTATCGAACCAGGAGGAGCCAAGAAGCACGTTGAAGGTTGATGGCAGCGGGATGTAGTGCGGCGCAACACCAGGGATTCCGGCGCCAACGTGAAACCTGCACAACACAACCAAAGTACTTTGCCCCAACGAAACAGTTGAGGTTGTCAATCTCACCGGCTTGCTGTAACAAAGGATTAGATGTATAGTGTGGATGATGATTGTTTGCAGAAAACAGTAAAACAAGTATTGCAGTAGATTGTATTTAATGTAAAAGAATGGACCGGGTTCCACAGTTCACTAGAGGTGTCTCTCCCATAAGATAGCATGTTGGGTGAACAAATTACAGTCGGGCATTTGACAAATAGAGAGGGCATAACAATGCACATACATGATATGATGAATATTGTGAGATTTAATTGGGCATTACGACAAAGTACATAGACCGCTATCCAGGCATGCATCTATGCCTAAAAAGTCCACCTTCAGGTTATCATCCGAACCCCTTCCAGTATTAAGTTGCAAAACAACAAACAATTGCATTAAGTATGGTGCGTAATGTAATCAATAACTACATCCTCGGACATAGCATCAATGTTTTATCCCTAGTGGCAACAACACATCCACAACCTTAGAACTTTCTGTCACATCGTCCCGGATTTAATGGAGGCATGAACCCACTATCGAGCATAAATACTCCCTCTTGGAGTTAAGAGCAAAAACTTGGCCGAGCCTCTACTAATAATGGAGAGCATGCAAGATCATAAACAACACATAGGTAATAGATTGATAATCAACATAACATAGTATTCTCTATCCATCGGATCCCGACAAACACAACATATAGAATTACGGATAGATGATCTTGATCATGTTAGGCAGCTCACAAGATCCGACAATGAAGCACATGAGGAGAAGACAACCATCTAGCTACCGCTATGGACCCATAGTCCAGGGGTGAACTACTCACTCATCACTCCGGAGGCGACCATGACGGTGAAGAGTCCTCCGGGAGATGATTCTCCTCTCCGGCAGGGTGCCGGAGGCGATCTCCAGAATCCCCCGAGATGGGATTGGCGGCGGCGGCCTCTCAGTAAGGTTTTCCGTATCGTGGCTCTCGGTACTGGGGGTTTCACGACGAAGGCTATTTGTAGGCGGAAGGGCAGGTAAAGGGGCGACGCGAGGGGCCCACACGATAGGGCCGCGCGGCCAGGGCCTAGGCCGCGCCCCCCTGGCGTGTCGCCGCCTCGTCGCCCCACTTCGTTACGTCTTCGGTCTTCTGGAAGCTTCGTGGAAAAATAGGCCCCTGGGCGTTGATTTCGTCCAATTCCGAGAATATTTCTTTACTAGGATTTCTGAAACCAAAACAGCAGAAAACAGCAACTGGCTCTTCGGCATCTCGTTAATAGGTTAGTGCCGGAAAATGCATAAATACGACATATAATGTGTATAAAACATGTAGATATCATCAATAATGTGGCATGGAAGATAAGAAATTATCGATACGTCGGAGACATATCAATGGCCACCTCACCTCCGAATGTGACGTTCAGAATGGTTTACTTGGACAAAGACTTGTGGTATGGAATACCCTAATTTACCGGCTCGGAGATATTCATTTATCGCCAGAGCTAGACGAATTTAGATGGAATCTTCATGTAGATGGTACTTTTTCTGTAAAATCCTTATACAATGCGATCCTTCTTTCTGATTTACCAGTTGATAACAATAAGAAGATTTGGAAGATGAAGATACCAATAAAAATTATTTTTTTTGGATGATATCTTCGTCGCGGGGTTATTCTCATCAAAGACAATCTTGTTAAGCGGAATTGGCACGGAAGTACACGGTGTGTTTTTTGTCATCAGGATGAAACCATCAAACACTTATTCTTCCAGTGCCAGTTTGCGAGATCTATATGGTCAGTCATCCAAGTAGCGTCTACCATGTATCCGCCGACTAGTGTCGCCAATGTCTTTGGCAATTGGCTTCATGGTATCAATTCAAGGTTTAAGTTGCTTCTTAGGGTGGGGGCGCTAGCAGTTATCTGGGCGCTTTGGCTATATAGAAATGACAAGATCTTTAATGATAAAAATTGCTCTTTGTTGCAGGTCATCTACATATGTACAGGTATTCTCCGTTCGTGGTTACCTCTTCAGCGAGTGGAGAACCGAGACCTATTTACGGAGGTCTGTACACGGTTGGAGGATACGGCAAGGGATACTTTTTCCCTACATGGGTGGCAGCATAGTCTACGGATAGAAGCCCCACCTACACCTTAGGCGACATATGATTCATCGTTCTGATATATATCTCGCCTAGTTTTCTTTATATATCTTTTTTGACTTGAGACAATAAAACGGCTGTGTGCATCCTGGTTATGCAGAGGCTGGATGTAATTGTTTCTTAAAGTAATAAAGCATCCTTTATCGAAAAAAAATAACTTACCTATCTAGGAGCCTCCAAAGCCATTTGGAAACCTCGGCCGTCCGATTCTGCTACTGGACGTTTCAGATGTCTTGACCATCTCACTGATCGCGTTGGAGCGTTTTCGTATCAGCCGCACGCTCCGCTCAACCAAACATGACTGGGCCGCTACTCCCGAGAACGAGCTGGGTGCCATGTGGCGAACCGGGCCCGCGACAGTGATTCGGCCCCTGGGTTGTTTGTGTGGGCTGCGATTTATCCTCTGCCTCGAGGCGATTTACACAGAAATAACCCTTTCCTGAAACTATAGCACAGACTGACCCTCCGACCAAACTATTTTACCCATCTAACCCTTTTGTGTGGTGCTCCTCACGTCGGCGCCACACCTCACTATGTGGCGCCCGTGCGGGCGACGCCACTCTCCCATCCGACGTGGCGTCCTCGACGCTGAGGTGTGCACCGATCTGACGTGGCAGGATGTGTGGCGCCGCTTCCATCGGCGCCACACGGTGAAACCGTGGCGCTGCTCGGAAGGGCGCCACACATCCACTTATGTGTGGCGCCCGAGCCGCCCCCAGCCCGAGCCATCCTCTATTCCTCCTCTATGTTTCGGTTGAAGAAGAAGGCGGCCGGCGGTTCCTCCTCCTCCCCCCTCTCCCCCCACCAAATCCACCACCAAATCATCAGATCTACCCGGCCAATCTCTTCCCAATCCCTTCCTCAAGGTATTCTCCCTTGATCCCCTTCGTTTCATCCATGATTTTCTCGAATTTAATTCAATTTAGACATGGAACCCTAGATATGAAAATCTTAGAACTTGAATCCATGTGCTCATGTATGTGTTGAAATCCATATTCTCATGTATCTATGTGTTGAAATCCTAGATTTGTTGAAACCCTAGACATCAAATTTCAATGAATGTGTATGTGTTGGAACCCTATATATGTATGTATCCATATTCTTATGTATGTATATGTATATATGTGATGTACGTGTGATGGCTTATTTGGATATATTCTCATGTATGTGGTGCTCATATTTGTTAGTGGAACCAAAATTTAGAACATGTATGGTCACAAATAATGGTAGTTTTTATTGTGTGCATTCAAATGTATTCTCATGTATGTGTTACATATGTCTAGTATTTGCGTAGGAATAACTCATATTTGTTAGAAATGGCTCATAATATGGTGTTTTATGTAAACATGTAGGATGGTGTATCTCATAGATCAAGAGTATGACAGGGAACACCGGCCTTTTCATATGACGGAGAGGAGAAGGGTTCTTCACCCCTTGAAGATTTGTTACCATGGCACAGTAGATATGGCGTATGATGAGAGGTACACGGAGTTCATCCAGCCTACCGGTCTTCTCCCGTTCATCACGCTTGTAAGCCGCGGGGGGACGAACATGAACGCCGCAGCACTCACCGCCCTTGTCGACCGGTGGAGGCCGAAGACGCACACCTTCCACTTGAGGGCCGGCGAGATGACCCCTACTCTTCAGGATGTTTCCATGATCCTTGGACTTCCTATTCAGGGCGAGCCACTGTGTATGAACACAACTTCTGATCGGTGGCGTGGACAGATGGAGGACCTTATTGGCATGACTCCTCCGGCGCCAGAAGATCCAAAGGAGAGAACTCCCGCCGGCGCACCTTTCCTTTGGATCAGGACTAACACTTTGGCACTTGCCCGCAAGGGGCCAACCGTGACACTATCAAGACATACACCCGAGAGTACTTGTGGTATATGATTTCGAGGACTCTGTTTGCTGACAGTGGTGGGAAGTTGGCCCATTGGTGTTGGCTCAAGGCGCTTTCGGTGTTGGAGCACCCGTGGAGTTGGGGAACAGCTGCACTTGCCTACCTCTACCGGAAGGTGATGATTTGTTATCTGTACTATTCTTCTATAGTAGTCTGCTAGACAAAGTACTAACCAAATGTCTTATGTACGCAGTTGGACGAAGCTTGACGCAGGACTGGGAGCGGCGGTATTGGTGGATGCTTGCTCCTACTTTCCGTATGGAGCTGGGACCGCCTATCAGTTGGGCAGCCCATGGTACTCACAGAGAGGCCATGGCCTCATTACCGGGAAAACCTTGATCGGGAGCCGACTTGGGCATATCTTTGGGACAATATCTCGGAGATGACGAGCGATCCAAAGATCATGTACAAGCACTACACTGAGGAGTTTGACACTCTTACCACTGAGAAGGTAACCGATTTCATAAATTCTACTGGCATGTTGTAAATTCTGAAATATTTATATGCTGCAGGTGGATTGGGAGCCATATGGTACCTACTACCATATTGGCGCGGGGATGGCTGACCTCAACCCCAAGTGCACGGAGGAGGCGCGTTTCTGGCGTATGCGGTGCCCACTCATATGCATGTGGCTTGTTGAATACCACGAGCCGCACAGAGTGATGAGACAGTTTGGGCTGTATCAGGAGTGCCCACCTCAGTGGCAAGACACGGACCACGCGCTCCATAGGTAAACTTCTTGAATCATGCGATGGAAGCTTGTTGGTTGAAGCGATAGAATCTAACTGTATCCATTGTGCTCCAATATCTTGCAGGCTTGATAGGCAGCGACAGAGGAAGATCACGAATTGGCTTGTCCATCATAGAGGCCACATCACAGCGTTCCAACACTGTTTGGAAGTGATACAAAATGGTGGACATGTGGAGATTGTCCCTCATGACTTGGCCGCTTTCAACAACTATCTCCAATGGTTTCCTGAAAGCACGCGTATCGAGTTAGTGAACCACGCGTATGATGATGACATCTTGGACGACCCCATCGAGTTCGATGACGTTGCGCAAAGCCAGTACGACATGACTGCTCGCAAAGGGAGGTCGACTTCTATTGCTTCCTCCCTGAACTTCGTGGTAATGTATTCTTTCATTAGCTAGTACTCATCTGTATTGGCATGTGCTCGCTCAAATGTGTATAATATGTTTGTCACAGAGGTCCGAGATACAAAAAAAGTGCTAGGGAGTGTGAGGTTGTTTGGGATCAGAGCCATAGAGATGATAAGCCTATCGGACCGATGCGGCATTTCATCAAGGTATGGTCACCAACTTTGAATGTAAGCTATTGTGTTTGGCGGCTTTGTAACCATGAATTCTGTGACGCAGAACACTGGATGGAAGTTGCGGCGGTTAGCCAACTTGCTAGGTTGCTGCGAAGGTGAAATTGCGGCTACATCCTCTTCTGAAGAGGCGGAGGTTAGGACTATTTTGTTGTTGTCAAACATGTGCTTACTAATTTTAAATTTTCTAATCTCATGTGTTCATGTTTGTGAAGATTCCCGACGACACCATTCTCAGTCAAAGAATTAGTCGAGGCAAGAAGCAAGCCACACGGTCTGCGTACCAGTTGAAGCCAAGGGGCAAGGGTCCAAACAGATACACTCCGGACGATTATGTCAACCGAGGAAAGAAGGTTGTGATTGAGGAGGATGAGGAGCCGCCGCGGAGATCATCTTTGAGAAGGATGAGGAACGATGAGCCATTATCTTCAGAGGAGGAGGAGCAGGAGGAGCAGTAGCAAGAAGAGCAACGGCAACGGACAAAAAAGATGACCGTTCGGAAGCAGCCCTTGAGGAGGGGACGTCGAGGACGTGTTGTGTGAACTCTATCTTATATGAACTATAGCTATGTCATTTGGGACCATGTCGTCATTTCTACATGTTGTTTGAATTCTACCTTAAAATGTATGAATCTATGTGCTATGATGTGTTCTTTGTGCTATGTTGTGAAACTGTTGTATAAATTGTTGTTGATATGAATCTGTCAGTTTGCAACCATGCCAAGGAAATTCTGTGATTTTTCAACACAAGTCAACGTGTGGCGCCCTTGCCATGGGCGCCACACATGTCAATTTATATGTCGAAAACATCCAGGGGCTCCGGACGCTTAGTCCTTAGCCTTTTTGGCGAGGCGCCACACTTGCCCGTGGCACGCTGCCACACAAACAGGCTCGCCAAAACGGCTAAGTCCCAGGAGAATTGTCTTACAATATGCTTTGGGCAATTATAAGTGGATGTGTGGCGCCGATGGGAGCGACGCCACACATCCTGCCACGTCAGATCGGTGCACACCTCAGCGTCGAGGACGCCACGTCGGATGGGAGAGTGGCGCCGCCCGCACGGGCGCCACATAGTGAGGTGTGGCGTCGATGTGAGGGGCGCCACACAAAAGGGTTAGATGGGTGAAATAGTTTTGCCGGAGGGTCAGTCTGTGCTATAGTTTTAGAAAAGGTTTATTTCTGTGTAAATCGCCCTGCCTCGACGGAACGCTTGTGGAGGCACCCTAACGCCGCTCCATGCAATTAATGGCTCTGAAGGTGCGCCGCCACTACCCCTTTCGGTTTCCTCGCCTTCCGGACGCCGTTCTGGCCAGACATCTCCCTACTTCATTACGCAACCATCCTTGATTCTACACAATTGATTTATTTCTCACCCTAGGCAGACGAAAATGTTCTAATCGTGTTTATGCATCATTGCCGGATTGCATAGGTTCTAAGACTAGTCACAATGAGAAGTATCATAGACTAGTATCATACATATGATACTAGTTTATGATAGAACACATACAATGCATAGTATCATGAATCAATTTCATAGTTTCATCATATTTAATGTTTTGTAGAATCTCAATGCAAATATGTGTACATGATGTGTTTGTCACTAGAATTTCTAGTTTTACGTGCTATGATACAGTATCTACCTATGATACTACTATTACCTCTCTCCTCATTAATTGATGTGCCACATAAGATTTTTTGCTTACATGGCATGCATGATACTACCTACGATACTTCCATTATGGCTAATCTAATTCCTAATGTTACTTTGTTGATTATTCGAGGATCATGTCGACCACGACAATGGGCGATGCAGAGGAGGTGACGGCGGCGGCAACGGTTGGCCCGATGCAGACGAGGAGGCTGTGACGTGAACAGATAAGGACTCAGAGCAGGATGCGACGGATTCAACAACTATGATATCTCGATGGTGCAGGAGAATAACGAGGCTTGGGGACGACCTGCTGGATACGCATCCTCGACAACCCATGAGTTTGTCCACAGCAATAAGGTGAAATTTAACCATACATCTTCTCCTTCCATCTCCGAGCTCTTTATAATTCGCCCCTCTCTCTCTATTCCATCTTGTTGGGCGCCTGGGTATGAGTGCAAGGCTATGATCCACAAAGGAGATGGTGTGCATCGCTGCTGGTTCTTACCGGAGGTGAGCAAGAAAATCTTGGGGCCGCAGCCGTTCCAGTGCCTCTAGCTCGTATCCTCTCTTTATACCGGTCTCTGCTACCATGACCCTATTCTCCCACCTAGCGCACCCACCTGTGATCGCTGTTTCACCTTTTTTACTTTACTAACAGTTACACGTATATTATTGGTGATAAATTCCAAACTGTAAAAAATAGTTCTTTGGTAGGAGGATTATAGCAGACTGAGGGCATTTTTGACTTATCATGGAGCATCATAGGTAGTATATACCTTGAGCTTTTATGAAAAAAAATACCTTCAGCTTCCAAATCAATTCTTTTTTTTTTTGTCTCCAATTACACACATGTAGCGCCAAGCCAGCCAAGCTAATCAGGTGATAGAGGTCATCATTGTCAACCATGTTCTTACTGAGAAGGTACAGTACTCCGTATTTGCATCAGCAGCTTTCATCCAGAAGATATTTATGAGAACTTAGGGCATCTCCAGCGGCACGACGCATTTCGGACGTCCGAAATGTCTGTTTGCGTCGCGTGGCGGACGCTCGACAGATCGTTTTTGTCCGCGCGTCCGTTTGCACCTAGGGATGGCTCCAGCGGGCTGATGCATTTTCGCGTTTGCATCAATTTATGATGTTTCCAAACAACAAAATAAGGAAATCAACAAAGTCATAGTTATTACATTTAAATTTTTAAAAGTCGACATGAAAATAAGATAGTATTTCTCTAGGCATGATCTTCATGGCCAGCCAATGTCCACTGATGCTCAATCAGATCCGTTTGCAGCTGTTTGGAGACGTTCTCGTCAGTGACTTCTACATTCCTATGTAGATAGCCCTGCCAAGATGAAGCTCCGGGAAGTGGCGCAACCAGCTCACCTTGGAAATCCCATTGGTTCTCATTGCGGCCATCAGGACGCTCATTCTCAACGATCATGTTGTGCATGATCACGCAGCATGTCATCACCTCATGCATGGTCTTCAGCGACCATGTTCTTGCCGGGTGACGGACAATTGCCCACCGAGCTTGGAGCACACCAAATCCGCGCTCCACATATTTTCTGCAAGCCTCTTGCATCTTGGCAAACCTCCTCGTCTTCTCGGAGTTTGGATTACAGAAAGTCTTCACCAATGTGGCTCAGTCAGGGTAGATGCCATCAGCAAGATAATATGGCTTGTCATATGCATTTCCATTGATCTCATAGCTCACCCGGGAAGCTTTGCCTTGCATGAGCCGGTTGAAAACCGGTGATCGGTGCAACACATTGAAGTCATTGTTGGAACCGGCCATGCCAAAGAATGAATGCCAAATTCCATATGAGAGCATGCTCTCACCCATTCGAAGATACTCATCGAATATATCCGCAGCCATTCCATATGAGAGCATGCGAATAGCCGCGGCGCATTTTTGGTAGGAGGTGAAGCCTAACGCACCTGTTGCATCGCGCCTGCATTGGAAGTAGGGGTCGTAGTTTCTGACGCCCCGTAGAATGACCAAGAATAGGTCCCTTGACATCCTGTATCGGCGCCGGAACAGTTTTTCCGGGAAGATCGGATTGGTGAGGTGGAAGTAGTCCTTGTGGAGGCGGGCCTGCCCTTCCACTCTGTTGCGCGGCAGGTTTTTGGAGCGCCCCTTCACAGAGCCCCGGTGCTGCGGCCCCGGGTTAGAGGTGAACTCGTGGATCATGTAGGCCGCAGTAGTTGCCAAAGTCTGCGTCGACTGATCGGACTCCTCGTCGGAAGAGGAGTCGACGACCTCCGCGCGGAACTTGTCCAACATCTGCCACATGTCCATCTGCGTGGGTACAAATTGCGGATCAATGGCCGCGCACGATAGCGCCGAAAACACAAGTAAGAAACCTACCGACGCAATTGACCGAACAGGTCGTGGGCGGCGCGGAAGGGCGGCGCAACCGGGAGCGTTTCGCCTGAAAACAGCCGGCAGGTACGCGGCGGAGCACGCTCCTGCTCTCCCGCGCGGCAAGAACGGAGCCGACGGCGACTACTGCGGCGCTGCGGCCGGACGACGGCGGGTGGGGTTGGGGTGGTGGCGTCGCACTAGGGCAGGAAAGAAGGGGAACAAGAAGAAAATCGAAGCGGTCGATTTCGCTGTCCCTGACATGCGGGACTGGGTAAGAAATGGAGGACGCTCCAAGCGATAGCCGAGCGTCCACGGAGACGCAAACCTGACGTATATTTGGGCCAGGTTTGCGTCTCCGCGGACGGCCCGGTCACTTTGCGTCGCCCCGCTGGAGCAGGCCTCAGACGCATTTCCGGTCACGGTGGATGAAAACGGTCGCCGAGCGTCCATTTGCGTCGCGCCGCTGGAGATGCCCTTATTCCCAGCTGCACTGCCGTGCCTAGTGCATGTCAAAAGCAACGATAGCCTCCTTGATTTCCGGACTGTAATTTTTTAAAAAAGCACTCTACAAATCAATTAAATGAGAATACACATAATACATCATTTTGAGTTACACCCTATTTATAATTAGAGACCAGACATTAAACGAAATAATCAGCTCAACTCTAACCAAGAAGGGACTGTAAAAAAAACTAACAAAGAAGTATACATGTTCCAGCAAAGAGAGAACAATCATGCAGCAACCAGGTTTTAAAATATATGCTAACTACCTCGAAAATGCCGATCGGAACCCGGGTACGGGCGAGGATGAAAGTGCACCCAATCTGAGAGCGACAGCTGTCTAATTACATGTGTATTTGATAGCACTAGTAAAAATGCACGTGCCACGCACGTGTAATATAAGACATAAATTAAATTTAGTATGATTATAAAACTTACAACTTTAAAATATAACAAAACCTTCACATATGTTTATGACAATGTACTTATGAAATATTTAGGTAACCGACAAATTTAAAAATATTAAAATTAGTTCTAAGAAAAAAAGCTTGAAGTCTGAACTAAAAATTCTTTCACGCACACATCTCTCGGCTCTCACGTGTCTAATTGTTGAATTAATCTTTTTTTTTAGTTTTGTTCATTGAGCCACTTAAATAGGTGCATGGCCCAATGGTGTAACCACCATTTCGTACACATACGACATGGTGTAAAATTCATTAAGCGCAAAACGGAGGATAAAATGAAGAATAAGATATATGAAAGAGATTTTTGAAAATACAATGACACATAAATAATTTAGAAAAAAAAATTAATGGCAAAAAAGTTATTTACTCCAATGAAGGAACACCATCAACCATGACGTAAAACAATATCATGATATCATCGAGCCAAATACATGTTTAGTAATGTTAAACAAAACATCTCACATAAAGTTTACAAATCACATCATAATCTATGTGCCTACATAATTTTGACGATTAATTTAGTGTATAATCAAGTGAAATCTTCAAAATAATATTAATAGTTTTAGTTATAATTCAAAAGCAAACAGGATTTTAAAACTCCTAGTTATAATTCAAAAGCAAACGCCTTTTTTCAGAACTCGAAACAGAAGAGATACTCGATTGGCCATATAAAATTATGGAATAGGTCAAGTACAAGTGTAGAAGAAAATAAAGAAGACGTAAATGTTCTTGAATCGGACGCATTCGCTGCCACGCTCTCACTTTCCTCCCCTTCTCTCCCGGCCGCTTCTAGCATCCCCTATTCCCCTCCTCCGGCTTCCGCCGACGGAGCTTGAGCCTCCGCTCCCTCGCCTCCAGCGAGCTCGGCAAGAGGGCCGCCGCCTCCCGGAGCCGGCGCGAGGACCGTCGCCACTCCAGCCTCCCCCCTTCCCCGCCGCCCCCGCGAGACCTCGGCTCGCGTGATGCCTCCCGCCGCTTGCGCCATTTCAGAACGCCGACGGAGGTGGAGGCGCGGATCTTCCGTCCACCGGATCGGCCGGCCATGGCGATAGTGCGTGCCTGGAGGGATCCACAACGCTTCATCCTCCTCCCGTGGGACAAGCTGGTGTATCGACGCAAGCGCCTCGGGACGCCGGCGAGGAAGCTCGCTCCCGCGGTTTGGCCGTGTCGCGAGCCTCCCGAGTGGATGGTCGACGTGCCTTCCCACCTCACCTCCATTAATCTCTCGCCGGAGAAGCCTGCCCGAAAGGTCGCCCCCATCCTAGGTTCGTCGGTTCCCTCTCACCTCCACACTAAATCCCCGGCATTATTCGATAACACCATACTTCAGTCTGTGCAGTTCATATGCCTTCTCCCAATTGTAAATAGGTTGGTGTCATGCACTGTAAGCTTTCACATGGATGTTTTGCCATCTCAGTGAAATTTTACCTTCCAAAACAACACCTTGTTCAGTAGGCTCAAAAATTCCTGCAAGGTCAGAGTCTTCGTCACTGTTTGTTCCCCCTGAAAGATGCACAGAATAAGTAAAAAATATGGTAATTAACAGGTCAATAGTACACCATGTTTTATTGACAGAATACCTGTTGGGCGATTGTTTGAGGGTTGTGGGCGTATGATAGGTGTGCATGGGAATGAGATTGTGGCAGGTTCAATGTCTTTGTGTTTAGATGGAGTGCTGGTTGTCCGAATGGATTTTTTATACTCACGGTTCTTGTGCAATCGTGAGTCCCTCTGTCCACTTGGCATTAATGAGTACCGTTCCCTGTTCCGCTGTCGTGTCTCTTCTGAAGAATCACGCTGCCGTTTCCTTTCATTATAAGCACTCTTTGATAGGTAGCTCTCCTCGCTATGAAATCCGGAAGATGTAGACACATTGTGCAGTTCTTCGATTGATCTCAAATCTCGCATGTAAGTACCATTTCTATGTAGCCAATCATTTTCGTCATCATCAAGCATAGATGAATTGTTGCATGGACTGTGAAGATTGTTGGTCATGGCGGAATGCGCAGATCCAATCTCCCCCAGTACATACCCCTGCAGACGAACAACGAACAAATAAGCCATAATAATCCCATTATTAGAAATTGTTGCTAAATCAGGTTTATGTACCTTTAGCATGTGTGTTGGTTATGTTGCTCAATGGGGTACGCTGTAAGGCAGCCGACCCTGTGTGAGACGACTGTAGACAGTTAACACCAGTGCGGGTTACGGCCTTCTTTTTCTGGCGGGCTAAATGTTGCCTTCGTATGTACTCCGCTTTCTTATCGTCGGGTAATCGAGCATACCAGCTATGACCACTCTGTTGTGTTTGCACTCCAGGGTTTGTTGTTACATCTGTTCCCGAGGCACACTCATCAGACCGCGAAAACATGGAGTAGATTAAGAGTGATAATTATGAGTAATTGTGCACAGTGATGCGCCAATAATGTTCTTACCAGCTATTTGGGCCAGTGAACCTGATTCCCCAAAGTTTGTTTGTGCTATCAATTTTTCCTGCATCTGACCTGCGAATGAACCTTTCAGACAAAATAACTGCAGGTGCTATCAAAATGTTTGATGTATGAACTAAACATTAGACACTGGCGCTTAGTACCTCCCGCAGGTGTTGTGTATGTTTGCGTGACTCCTGATTGTCCAGTAACTGGTGTATCACAAATCATGTTCTCGTCATTATCAGGGCTAGTTGACTGCTTTTTAAGTTCTCGTGCTTGTCGTCTGCGCTTGGCAATTTCATCTTTATTCTTTGCATAATACTCTCTATTACGTTGCCTCTTCAGCTCTTTAGGATCTGCATATATGGTACAACTTAATCACCTCAATTTAGCAACACCGCATTGAACACATTGACAGTTAATCACCTTGGTTTTGCATGTTTGCAATGTCCAGAAATGAGGCGCTGTCGCAGGTTCAGAATACACTGTTGGACGCAAAATAGGAGCAGTCACGCTAAAGCAATCGGTAAGCTCGGAAGACATATACTATTTTGCAAGTTTTGAGGCAATAGCTATTTCACAGCAATGACTTGAACCACTCCAATATATAGAGCTTGTGACAACAATGACTTCAGGAAGCACTACAAAACATTAAGAGCTTCGTGACAGCGAAAGATTAAATGAATCTGGTTGTTGTATATATTGCACAATTCATAGCTGTATGGAGAAAACCAGACGTAGATGGTAAAATGTATCGGTGTATTGGAAGAAACCCGGGAATGTCCGGCGAGGAACGGCGGACGGCGTGGCGGCGGACACAGGGGAGACAGAGTTGATTGGAACTCGCGGGGAAGTTGGCTTCGGGTGGCGGGAGCAACAGGGCGTCGGGTCGTTTAGAGCATGGCGGCGTGTTCGCGTGGTCGACGACAGGGAGGCCGGCGACGTGAGGGCGGCGGCGTCGTGAGAGAGCGGCGGCGTGTCGCAGCTCCGGCGTATCGGCGAGTTCCCCGTCCGCGTGAGCACGAAGAGGACGGTTTGGAGGAGTCAATCAAAACTTGATCAGCGGGATTGTTTTTGTTTGATTAGCGGGATTGTTTTCTTTGATTAGCGGGAATGTTGCTTGATTTATGGGATTGCTTTAGCGTCCGGGCTGACAATGTGTTTTAGAGAACAATCGTTGTCCGTTGGATGCGATATTGACGGTGTAAATCATTTGGATCACCCCAGTCTGGGTCTTTTAATAGTAGTAGTGATGTATATGCGGTATGTGGTGTATATTTGTCTGCTCACCAACGGTCACATTGATTGGCATTAAATCCTGCCAGGCTGCCCCGCATCGCTCGTTTCCATCTCTTCCCCATCGCCACCCAGCGCCTCCACCTTCCTTCTCTTCCGCACCGAGTGGGGGATGGCCTTCTCCCTGAAACTCCTGCTCGACCCCAGGCCAGGCGGAGAAGAGGGCGACCCCGACCCTAAGGATCTGGCGGCCGGAGTGCTCGCGACGTGTAGGCGAAGATGATCTGGCGGCAGCGGCAGTGCGGCGCTGCGGACCCCGACCCTAAGGATCTGGCGCACCGTCGAGCTCGAGCACGCCTCTTGGCCGGCGGTGATGCCCACCACGGTGCTGCGGGCTAGCTCGCCGACGACGCCGACCCGACCGCGCTCTGGTTGTCCAAGGACAGCAGCGCTAAAGGCGTCCAACCTGGCGGTGCTCGAGGCCGCCGCCGACGCCGACCCGGCCACGCTCGTCGTCGCGCTCCGGTCGCTCAAGGAGCTGATGCAGTGCTTGGCCGCTGTGGGGGCGGCGCCGGCTCTGTCTTCCTCAGCCCACTGGCCCCCGGCAACAAGGTGAGTTGAGGAGGCGTTTGGCCGCGGTGGGGGCGGGGCCTCTTTCAGATTCTCCGGCCAAGCTCCTTGAAGAACCGCATCACTCCTATGGCGGGGCTGAGAATCAGTCGTTCTGTTAGGCCGGCCTTCAACGAGTGCTCCTCGAGCAGGTTCGTTGGATTGTTGCCCGACGTTCCGGTCAACTTCATCTGCCCATGGCACGAGCAGATCTCATCTGGCTATGATTCATGCCGTCCGTTCTGTCCATGTTCTTTGCCAAAAAAAAATTGCCATGTCCGATTTTGATCTTGTTCTTGATTTTCTTTCATTCCATCCATATTTCTAGAGTGTTCAGACTGCTCTATTTTGCATCTGATTCCGGCATTTCGCCCATCCTGTCCATGTTCAATCCTATTTGCATCTGATTCATGTTCTTAGAGTGTTTAGATTGCTTTACGAAAATGAAATTATCTTGTTGATAGTGTCACAGATTTCCCATGAATCATTGTTGCTCCCGTGTATATGTCCCCGTTGAAGCATCAGCTTCCTTGTATGAATTATGGTGTCAGATTTTTTGTGCGACTCTTGACCTCGGATTTCTTGTGTAGATTTTTATGCTTCTGTTTCTGTCAAAAAGATTGCTAAATCTTTGTTTATATACAGGTATGAAATGATATGTGCATGTTGAATCCCCATAAAACAATCGAATCCAAAAAAATTGAATGCGCATGCTGAATCTAGCATGGATAATGCCTTTTTTCTCATGTGCAAAGCTGAGGAATATATTCATTCTTTTAAGAAACCATCATTTCATTTTACTTCCTGGGTGCAACCATTGTGTGGTGGGAATAAGGCTGGGTCAACTCTAATAGTAGCACGCTAATGCTATGAGTATCAAGGATCACAGCTGAGGAATGAATTGATCACTTATCTCAGGTCTGATCTTTAAGTTGTTATCCTAATGGCTACGTTTGTTCCTTCAGATTGCCTAGCTTGATAATTAAATATTGTTTTCATTGCTGAACGTAGCTGAGTTTGACTTTTTTCTGTTCAAGTCACAATCCCTCCAAGAGCACTAGCGGTGAATTCTATAGCATCTTGCGCATAAATCACCCGTGTCTCACTAGTTTGACACATTGTGTAAGTACTCGAGTAGTATTATGGATTAACGCAAAGTTTAATGACTGAGAGAGAAAGCAGATCAAAAGCATGCATGCGCAATAATTTTGCATGTGCAATAACTCTGCACCGACCTGCTTGTGTATTTCATCAGGTATCCAACTAGATACGAAAAGGTAAATCATCTGTATTAATTTCGTGCTATATTAAGTGCTAATCACATAGCACACATTAACGCACACGATTTCGACCTCGCGCGTTGCCAGGTTCCAAACGTCCGGGTCGCTAACTACCTTCCCTATATTTTTTATGAAGTAACCATGTCATTCATGATTTCCGTGTGTTTTATCCTAATTTCATCGGATTGACCTTGTTCTGTGAAACCTAAAAAAATGTAGTATTACATTACCCGCCTGATTTTTAGCATTGTCATACGAATTGTAAATTGGTGCGAACTCTACGGGGTTGTGTGCCAAGGCGCACATCTAAATCTAGTTTTCATAAATGATGGGTGACCTCTGAGGTATATCAAAGGCTGTAGCCAACCGAACCTGCAGAAACAAATGCATCTAGAGGAATAGAAGCAGCCAAATGTATCACATAAGCTAATTGAAGCGTGCAAAATTAGGACAACTAATGCCAAGGACTGCATACATTATACATTATACGAAATTGCATATCTAATGGATGCAAAGTAGCCAAAAACCGTGTAGATGTTGATAGGCTGAACCTGACTTAGGATATAATAACCAGGGTTTTCCGTGTCTCCTCCCTTCCGCACGAGTGCGCCACTCTCGACCACCGGCGCTAGGCCCTCTCGGCATCTAGCACTGCCAGTCCGCCACTGCCTTCAGCAGTCACGCCGAGTACGGGAATGTCTGCCCAACGACATGGACAATTCGAGGGAAGGAAGCGAAGGAGACCAAGGGAAGTGGAAGAGGGCAAGAAAGGCGGCGGCGCTTAGGGCTAACAACTAGGCACCATGAGTAACAGAGGCATCCTACCGGCAAGGAGAGCGGAGGCATCTGAGCCAGATTGGTAGGAGCAGCGGCGGTTGGGGGTCAGGGGTGGAGCAGGGGCAGCTATAGGACGGTGGAGATCGATCGAGTTTGTTCTCTTCGGGTCGGCGGCAGGAACACGTACTGACGTACATAAGTTCGCTTTTCTAAAACCAGAGCGATGTCGCGATGAAGTAGAGCCGTTCCATCACCAGCCAAACGGACAAAATCCCATCAAGTGGGCCCGACGAAAGTGACACGCCAATTCACCAGAGCTGCTCCCAATCCTGTGAGCTTATAGCTCTTTAGAGATGTGATCCATAGAAAGTTGGGATTTCTATTCGAAGAGCGCCTAATCGCACGAATAAGCTTGCACTAACCCGTCAATTTTGGATCTGGTCTAATTCAACCTTAGCTAAGAAGGGCTCGTTTTAGTTTTACTAGCAAAAGTGCCCGTGCGTTGCAGCGGGATAAAATGAAACTCAAATGCTCTAACGAATTACTTCTTCGTTCCACCCTGTACGAAGGTGGTCATATTTTTTTTCCCATCATGTTCGTGACGAATATTATTAATCCTAAGAAGATGAGCTTCCAAGCTCCTCGCTTCACCCACTTGTGACATGATACGTCTCCGACGTATCGATAATTTCTTATGTTCCATGCCATATTATTGATGATACCTACATGTTTTATGCACACTTTATGTCATATTCGTGCATTCATATTCGTGCATTTTCTGGAACTAACCTATTAACAAGATGCCGAAGTGCCGATTCTTTGTTTTCGCTGTTTTTGGTTTCGGAAATCCTAGTAACGAAATATTCTCGGAATTGGACGAAATCAAGACCCGGGGTCCTATTTTTCCCGGAGCCTTCCGGAACACCCGAGAGCCGCCGGAGGAAGCCCCGGGGGCCCCACACCACACCCCGGCGCGGCCGGAGGGGGGCCGCGCCGCCCTATGGTGTGGGCCCCCCGAGCCCCCTCCGAGGCTGCCCTTCCGCCTATTTAAAGCCTCCGTCGCGAAAACCCTGATGCGAAAAACCACGATACGGAAAACCTTCCAGAGCCGCCTCCATCGCGAAGCCAAGATCTGGGGGACAGGAGTCTCTGTTCCGGCACGCCACCGGAACGGGGAAGTGCCCCCGGAAGGCTTCTCCATCGACACCGCTGCCATCTCGACCGCCATCTTCATCACCGCTGCTGCTCCCATGAGGAGGGAGTAGTTCTCCATCGAGGCTCGGGGCTGTACCGGTAGCTATGTGGTTAATATCTCTCCTATGTGCTTCAATACAATAATCTCATGAGCTGCCTTACATGATTGAGATTCATATGATGATGCTTGTAATCTAGATGTCACTATGCTAGTCAAGTGCGTTTTACTTATGTGATCTCCGGAGACTCCTTGTCCCACGTGTGTAAAGGTGACAGTGTGTGCACCGTGTGGGTCTCTTAGGCTATATTTCACAGAATACTTATTCACTGTTATGAATGGCATAGTGAAGTGCTTATTTATATCTCTTTATGATTGCAATGTGTTTGTATCACAATTTATCTATGTGCTACTCTAGCAATGTTATTAAAGTAGTTTTATTCCTCCTACACGGTGTAATGGTGACGGTGTGTGCATCCGTGTTAGTACTTGGTGTATGCTATGATTATGATCTCTTGTAGATTATGAAGTTAACTATTGCTATGATAGTATTGATGTGTATTATTCCTCCTACATAGCATGAAGGTGACAGTGTGCATGCTATGTTAGTACTTGGTTTAGTCTTATTGATCTTTCTTGCACTCTAAGGTTATTTAAATATGAACATTGAATTGTGGAGCTTGTTAACTCCTGCATTGAGGATTCGTGTAATCCTACGCAATGTGTTCATCATCCAACAAGAGTGTAGAGTATGCATTTATCTATTCGTTATGTGATCAAAGTTGAGAGTGTCCACTAGTGAAAGTCTATTCCCTAGGCCTTGTTCCTAAATATCGCTATCGCTGCTCGTTTCTCGTTCTATCGCGTTACTACTGCTGCATTACTACTGCTTGTTTACTGTCCTGGGCAAAGCACTTTTCTGGTGCCGTTGCTACTGCTACTATTTATTCATACCACCTGTATTTCACTATCTTTTCGCCGAACTAGTACACCTATTAGGTGTGTTGGGGACACAAGAGACTTCTTGCTTTGTGGTTGCAGGGTTGCATGAGAGGGATATCTTTGACCTCTTCCTCCCTGAGATCGATAAACCTTGGGTGATCCACTTAAGGGAAACTTGCTGCTGTTCTACAAACCTCTGCTCTTGGAGGCCTAACACTGTCTACAAGAATAGAAGCTCCCGTAGACATCATGACACCGCACACTTTTAATGATTCTGGAGTTTGGACGCCACCTCTACGTAACTTAAACTTGTTTCATGCTCCATCTCTACATTGTATCTCCGCCGACTTGTCATGATGGTGGGCAACACCCTTTAAAAAAACAGGTCACTATTAATATCACCTAGCAGTGGTAGCGTGCGTAATTTTATAATAGGGACAATGTTAAGTCTGATGAAAAAAGAAAATCCTTACTTCGTTACCTTTTAAAGCTTATAAGCCCACCCAGCTTACGATCAAGAAATTCCTAAAATTTTGGGTGAAAATTCTCGAGGTATAATGACAAATCAAGGAGCTCGACTAAACAAAATTGGAGTAGAAGTCTTATGTTATATATGGGTAATCGTTGTGCTATAGTACCTGAATTATATCTCAACCTTCCTATTTTGAAAATAAAAATGGAAAAATAGGAGAGAAAATAAAAATGACAGGGAAAAATATGAGAGAAAAAATCCGAGAGAAGTGAAAGTGACTTTTGACGATTTAGGAAATAAGCCCGGGCGATGCGACCGGTTAATTTATAAAATATCTTTTAGTCCAAAAGAATATTTGTGCTTAGAAGAGATTAAATAATGTTTAAATCATCCAAATTGTTGCACCGATTTACTACATAATATGTTAACCTCTTCTTGCTAACACATATACGGTAAGCATGGTGAATTACTTCAATGAGAACTATTTATTAGTACGTCAATCTTCATTCCATAAGGCAGGTCCATACATAAAACCAAAGGTTGGTAAACTATGTTGCACATACTGTGATTTCGTCAATCTAGTTTTCATAAGTTAGTTTCATAACTTTTCTTCCACGGATGGCGAAATAAGCAAATATGGAATTTATGTTGTAGAAAGCAGTCCAGAAAAATAGAAGCCTGTAAAAATATCTAGAAAATGAAAAATGAACTTGTGAAATGCCCTACTTGACATTTAGATGAGATCATGTAATTACCTCTTCCCCCGTGAGAACTTGGCATTTATGATATATCTAGAAATACTTTAGGCAAATAATAACACTTATTTAAAGTACTATGCAATGTGAATTTTTGAAACCATATTTTATTTTTTTCTTGATAGAATTTTGAGACCATACTCAATCGCTCAAAATTTAGAGTCTAGCACCTAGCCTGCAAAAGGAGATGGCAGGCCGGACCAACTCCTATTAATATGGGCAGACCAAATTAGTTAGGAAGGTTACCAATTGCACACAAAAAAAAATTAATTAGACGATTGCAGATGAAGGTAGCTTTGATCTGCTCGTGTCCTCGCAGAATGAATTCAGAAAAAGAGCCACTACTAAAACACGCAAATTTATCAGCTGAGAATTGACAAAAAGGATCGATAAATCAAGCCCAACACGGCCAGCTTGGTAATCACCTCTTCCAAAATAACTGCAGTCGGCACAGCCTCGACACTTGCCACCGCCGCCGATGATGTCCATCCGAAGCGTGACATGCAAGAAGACAATCAAATCAGAAAAGTTAACTGAAGAAGCAAATCGGCTACTGCTCGAGCTTGACCCGATTTCTTTGCTTTTTTTTTAGCTCACTAGCCATATGCTGGCAGATTCAGGCTAGGATTAAGGGCTGGCAATGGATCGGGTTTGGTCGGGTCGATCTAAACTAGACCCATGCCCATCACCCTTATCGGGTACACCTGTGACCCACGACCCTACCTATGGGTAAGGAACGAGACCCATGCCCAAACCCATCGAGCAACCCGACCCTATCGGGCAACCCATCGGGTACAAAAAATGAAGAGTTTGACGCAACCAAATATCTAGAACACATCGGTACATTGTTGGGATGTCAGGATAAAGAGTGGTGTATTCCCGTTCATGGCTTTGTGACTGAAAGTAGTACTAATATGCACATATTTGGTGTCTAGATAAAAGAGCTTTGTGTGTAAATGATGTATATTGTCTACATGTATAATGTATGTGTATCATAGCTTACGTACCATATAAAATTATGCAATTATTTTAATTAGTAATATTAATCGGGTGACCCATCGGGTAACCCGTGGGCATAGACTGATACCCATACCCGACCCACGACTAATCGGGTTGCCCATGAGTTATTTCCATGGGCGAACATCGGGACCCATACCCTACCCATTTGGGTCGGGTGCCCATGGGCAGACGTACCCATGGGTCGAATTGCCGGCTTGAGCTAGGATGTGTACCCGGAAGAGAGAGGAAAAACATGTTGCTAAGGTGATCCTGGATCCTTTTAAAATCGGAGATACATCCAAATCAGTTCTTGCGCTTTCTATCATTTTTTCTTTGTTGAGGAAAAGAAAATAAAATACTTTATGAAAGTTGGGTTTTCATAAAAAAAAAGTTGGGGATCATGATAATGGGCTGATTGGGCCGTATATCTTCCCGAAGGCTAACCATGAATCCAATTAACTGGATTTGATGCCGGATCCGATAACCGACATAAAACACCACATTGGATTGGACTTGGACGATGCGTTCTTCAAGGTCTCAAAAAAGGTTGGGCATTGCCTGCCACGGCGGTGCATAGCGTTTCCGCGTCTCCTCTGATACCGCCTCTTCCCGTCTCCGACGGCGCTCCCTCGCTCTTCCCTGATACCGTGGAGAAAGAGGCCTGGTTTTCGATGCTCGTGTAGTTCGAGAAGCGGAAGATCTGAGAGGACTCTGCAGGCGCCGCGGCATGGTACGGTTTCTTCCCTCCCCGTTCTACGCAGGGCGCCCTTTCGCTTTCTTTCTTCTCCTGTCGGGTTTCTCGAGGTTCCCCCCTCTCCGTGGCAGCGGCGGGGCTGGTTCAGATTCGCAACATGGTGCTGTGTAGGAGTAATTGGAGCGATTTATTTTTAGGTTCTGTCTGTGTTTAGAGAGTTGAGATTATTTGGAATTTTATTTAGTTATTATAGCCTTATAGCTAGGCCTCGCGCGCGACCATTGCTAATCCGAGAAAACTTTTTCGTTAATGTGGATTTTTATGTGCAGGATGTTGTGTGCGAGGAGTGTGGAGATGCTGGCTTCAGAGAACTTTTGCTGCGCTGCAGCAAATGCAAGAACGCTGCAAGGCATGGGTACGCTTCTCGGTCGTGCTAAAATTCTCATCTTAGCTGTCATCGTTATGCCCTCTATTTCCGTCTAAAAAATCTAGATTATAGGGTTTCACTTCTACTATAGGATAACTTATAGACGTAGATCGACCCCATGGTATATTCCACAATCTTGTGGAAAAATGTTTTATCTAGTTTCTCCAGTTTATTCATGTGAATATTGTTCCAGGCTAAAAGGGGGTTATATACCTATACTATCCTCTCGGCGGAGAGTGGACAAAGCTACATGTAGCTCTTTATTTTCAAACACTCAAAATTCGTATTTTAAAGTTCCAAAACAAAATTCAAGAGTGGCCAATGATATATACTATAGAGGTAAAGGAGAGGGACATAATTCTCTCGCCCACCTATTTTTTGGGTCTCCTACCCCCCGTCGCTCTCACCCATGGCGACTCGGGGGCGACTCCTCCCCCTAACCCTAGCGCCGTCGACGGCGCCTCCTCCCCAGCGCTTCCCCAGGTCCTGGCAGCGGATTTGGGCGGGGTCTGGTGAGGCGCCGGCATGCGTGTGGCGTTGCGACCCGGCGAGCGGTGGTGGGTGCCTCCGGCGGCGTGCCATGCCGGCGGCGGAGGTGTGGGTCGGGAAGGTTTGGATGGGTGCAAACCGTAGGTCCTCTTCTCCTTGCCTTCTCCGTGGTGTTGGCTGCCGGCGGTGGAGGGCCGGCTGTTGGGTTGCGGCGTTGCCTAGGCGTGGGCGGTGTCTTCGGACTTTGCGATCTGTGCTTGGTGTCTCCGGCCGGCAACCTTGGCCAGCCTGGGATGGTCAGCGGCGTGGGGGCCTGACCTGAATAAAGGTGGCGTTCCTAGGGTTTCTTTTGTGCGAAGATGAAGACCTGCCTAAGGCATGCCCTTCTTGATCTGGCCGGAGTGTGAGTTCCAGAAACAGCCTGGAGTTTGCTGCATCGGGTGGTATTCGGTCGTGCGCACCCATGCTTTTATTACAGACGTTTGGTTCTGGAGGGAGTGGCGCGAAGCTATGTTCTTTGTTGTCATCAGGTGACATTTTGGTCCATGGTGAAGTCAAAAGAAGATAATATCATGAAGGACGGATTGGAGGACTAGCTAAGGGAGGTTCAAGTCTTTGTGCTGTTGAGGGACTTGCTTGGTGTTCTGGGCTTCGCAACAGCGGTATGAAAGTGGGGGCGACAGCACAGGTGAAGTTCAACTTTAGAGTTTTACCTTTCAGGGTGAAAATCCAAGGTGTGGCCTTAATTGGTTGTGCCTGGCAATGACCTTGTTGAAGGCATTGTTTTGAGAGCTAGGACTATTTCAGGGTGAAAACCTAAGATCTTTGATCAGGCGACGACGGTGCTGGTGCACTGTTTCCTTCTTGAAGACGTCGCTTTTGGAGAGTCTGAATTTTAGGTGTTGTCTTTTATTTCTTAGTTTTTTCTCTTTTTTGGCTATGTGCCTGCTATTAGGCTCGGTGTAATTGGTATCTTTTGATATTAATATAATTATCGAAAGAAAAAATATACTATAGATGTGCAAAATCTCAATCTAAGCTAGATATGAAACTGAATAGAAACACATGGAAACCGAAGGTAACAGAGAGAAAGAGGTAAACAAAAGTATAATAATAATAGAGTAAATTATGATTGCACGCAGGGATTTTTTATTTCCATGTAGTTCTATGAAGAGCCAAATCTCTAAGAACATTACAATTATTTAAGTTTCCTTTTCCCGCTTCCTCTAGGTCAACTTTGGTTGCCCTTGCTAGCATTTTTCGTACTATTTAGGATTCGACAATTAACGGGTGCTTTAAGAGGCCTTTGGTGGATGCCCAAACCACCTTAGTTGGTGTTTGATAAGATCTTCGATCGGCGCTACCCCTACCCTATCATTTATTACTTCTTCTTAATTCGCTTCTCTCTTGTATGCACATCTCAGTGACACTCATTTGTTAGATGCGGTGTCCTTTAGTGGGCCAACATTTTGCTCCATATAGTATTGTACGCCTGAATGCCTGATTGTTGTCCTATAGAACTTACCTCTTAGTTTTTGAGATCTCGTGCTTAACGCCACTTCATCCACCTTGCTTTGATCTTGTAGCTAGCATCCTCATTGATACAATCATTGCTTTGTGGCATTGACCCCAAGTACCGAATCGTGTCCCTCTTAGGAACTATTTCTCATTCTATACTGACCTTTCCCTCTTCACTCCCAACTCCACTAAAATTACACCTCATATACTCGGTTTCAGTCCTACTAAGTCAAAACCCCTTGGATTCCAAAGTCTGACTCCATGCTCTAATTTTGTATTGACACCCACCCTAATTTCATTTGCTAGCACCACATCATTAGCAAACAGCATACACCACTGAAATATCTCGTACTATATCCTTCGGGCATCTCATGCGTAACTAAGCCAGAAATGTATGGGCTCGTTGATCCTTGATGTAGTCCTATCGTGATTGCAAAGGTATCAATCTATCTATCACCTACGTGAATACTTGTCACAACATTATAGTACATATCTTAGACGAGAGACCAAGGGTAATGTACTTTTTGTTTCTCTGGTGCCCACCAAATGACCATCCTTGGTATTTTGTCATGTGCTTTCTACAATTCGATGAAAATCATATGTAGGTCATTATTTTACTCCCTATATCGCTCCATAAGCTGGCAAAGCAAAAAAAAACAACGCCCAAGAAACAAAACCATGTTTTTAGTTGACATACATCATTTTCTCAAACATGCTCGATAGCCTCGCATCTTGATGTATACTCAGTCGCTACCAAGGAACGCCTTCCACATCCAAAGTTTACAATTACTCCTAGCGAGGGACAATGACCATTGAAGAGATGAATGGATTGTGAGAGATTGATTTACTTTAACTTGCTCATTTGTGACATTTGACATTGTCATGTGCTCTCTCCTAGATACGTATTCCCTTTTTGAGGAAACGGCAAATGGTAGAGGCTAGGGTTCTACCGGAGCGGGGACGTAGATTGTAGGGGTGGAAGTGTTGTGAGCGGGGGAGGGAAGGGCGGCGCCGGCGGCAGGGCGCCGTCGCGGAGGCTGAGGAGGCGGCAGCTAGGGATTGCGGCGGCGGAGGCAGGAGAAGGCCGACTCCTCTGGGAGTCGGCAATAATGTTGTTGCTTATTGCTTAATCGTAAAAGTCTGATTACAACTCTTTATATAATAAAATAACTGGGCTAAGCCCCTAATTTCCACTATTGGGCCTCTTCCTGGAATAGGAGATGCCGACCATAACAGCAAATCCTTTCTTGACATGTGAAAGGATGTCTACGATAAAGTTTTATCCCCTACTATCATCTTAAAGAATAGGACAAGCTGTATCTCTTACTTAACATGGTTTCTTGTTTTGCAGATATTGCTTGGATGCGGTAATCTTTGATTTGGCAGTGGAGTGGTTGTGCAGTGGTTGTATCCCAAAACACAATGAAGCCATTAAATCATTAGAAGAGGTGTCTAATCAAAGGCAACTTAGTAACGCCCAGGTGGGTTGCTCTATGATTAGTGAACCAACTGTGGACAACGAGAAGTTAATTAAGGCCCGAGGACTTTGTACAACTAGACCACACCAGAAAAGAAATGATCGTGTGGATGGAAGTACTAAACATTTCCCGAGTGGAGACGCATCCAATCGGGGACAATGTACAGACAAGCCACACAACGAAACAAGAGATGGTAGTGATGCAACCATTGCACAATTTTGTAGTGGAGACGCATTAGATTCGTGTGAAGTCTTCGTCGGGGATACACCCAACCACAAAAATTGTGAGAAGGAAGGGGAGGATAGAAATGGACACTTAACTTGGGCCGTGGAGACTTCTGATGGTTCAAGTGATCCGCCTTTGGATCATGTTTTAGAATTTGAACTCAATAATTCGGAAAAGGCAATGGATGGTAATAAACTTGTTTCTAATTCCGTGGACTGTACCGATCTCTCAAGTGTAAGGAGTGGCTACTCTGCTTCATTGAAGTGTGTGGAGGGTCTGGAGCAAGTGGGTTTGTCAGTGAACGGGGAGAAATCTGAACCAGTGAAGGCAGATAAAGGATTGGAGAAGAGTGTTGTGGCATCAAAGTTTGCACCAAATTGTTCAAAGCTGATCCAAGGATCAGATCTGAAGACAGGGAGTGCACATGTCTTGAATCCTCTAAAGCAAAGTTTGGGTTCCTGGTCAATGGTACCCATGCGATCAAGTCCCTCAAATGAACTAGAAGACGTGGCTGTTCAGAAAAATAGTGCTGAAAGAACAAGGTGCTTGGTGGATGAGGAAACCAACACGCCTTCAATGGAGAATCTCATTGTATTACAACCCTCTATGACAAATGAATTCTTGGTTTCCGATGAAGGCGACTCGGATAAAGCAAGTAGAATATCAGATGAGGTTTTATTGAGCACCAAAGGCAAGAGGATGCCAAGGCGAATGAGTGGTGACACAGAGATAGATAGCTCCTACAAGGTAAATGGAATTTCAAATCTTGAGTCAGCAAAGGGTGACCTGGATGCAAGAAACCTCCAACGTAATGCAGGACAACCGTCATCTCTTGATGTCAAAAAGGCGGTATTACAAGGAGCCATTAATAGCGAGTTATTATCTTCCAAGTTTGTTGGTCCATGCGAGTCAACAAAAATTAACCCTAGAAAGCGTAAACAAGCAGAAATCTATACTCCAGATGGATCGAAATATCGGAAAACTACTATTACAAATAAGAACGAAATTGCTAATGATGCACAGTCAAAATGTGGTAGACCTGCACTAGCAACATCATTGAGAGATGGTCAGAACATGCCCAGGGAAGACAATGGTGGGAATGATAAAGTTATTGGGCACTCCAAGAAGAGAAAATATAAGAAAATGGACACACGGCCCCTTGATAAACCTTATTGGACGTATGTTACATGCTCTTTCTTCCTTTCTGGAGTTCAGCTTTCATACATTTTTCAGTCAAGTGCTAATATGTTATCTCTTTATTGTGATAGTGGAATCATGAAGATTGACAAGAACTATATTCCATTGGCTGCACACCTGTCAACCAAATCATGCAAGAAGGTGCAGGAACAGTCAACATCATTGCCACCAATAATAAAAGTAACCAAAGTTTCTACATCGAAAACATGTCTGAAACACTTGGAGGCATCGATGACCTCAGCTGACAGTATTGGCTTGTATTTCTTTTCAAGTGATATGAGGTTTGTTGAGCCTGTAAATATTAGCATATCTTATTCCTTCCGCACAAACTGGGGTCTGATGTTCTTTGCTTCTCTAGGCCAAATAAAGAGCTGGATCAGCTAGTGAAGCATGTCGCTGATAGTGGTATCGTTCTAGAAGCTATTGTTGGTTTGGCCAAGCTGTTTATCGTCCCTTCTTTGATCCTACCAGAGGAATATCAGAGTAAGTCATTTTCCAGATCTCATCATTCTAATTTATGAGTATTATATTGTGTAATGTAGCTCTGCATGATCTTCCGTAGTGGTATTATATTGTGCCTAATCAACACGGGCACCTACTAATGTAGAAAAGCTGCAATGCTATTATATTGTGTAATGCAGCTCTGCATGATTTTCCGTACAGTCTACTTCAACATTCTCTTGTTTGTCACAGTCGAGTATGGGTTCAGAATAAGCCCTATTCCATGTCAAAATATTTTGGCAATAATTTGTCAATCACTAATTAGTTTCTGCCTGGTTGTAGCGTTCCAGGGGAAACCCTATTTGTGGGGAGTGTGCCAAGAAAAGATAAAGATCAAAAGATTAGCTCCAGTGGAACAAATATTGTACAACACAACGTTTAAGGGTGATCATGTCCAAGAACAGCATGTCTTGGGCCAGCAAAACAAGGCGCAAGACGACACCCTGGACCAAGTTGTGCATCCCGAGAATCAATGCTTGCTAGATGCAAACCAAGAAGTAGGAGAGGAAACGTTGTCTGGTAATGGTCGACTTCCCTTAGTTGACATGGGAGACGGAGTTTCTGCAAATATCAGCCCAGCTGATCATGGACAGCCCTGCTCAAATCCAGAAGCTCCGTCACTCAAACTCTGTGGCCTTGTTGTGTCACGGACACCAAGATCCGCGCAACTCATCCAGGAGATGCAGAAGGAAGGCGCATTACTGTTTGCTGTGCAGCAGGTGATGGCAGAGCCTGGGTCACTGGCGAAGGGTCAGAACATGTCCACCGCAATCACGCTGTCGTCTGTAATGAGCATAACCTGAATTATGGTGGTTACGCTTACGCCGCCGAACAGTGGTCTCTCTTAGTGTAGAAAATGAGCTCTTAGCTTTAGTGCTCGTTGTGCCCCAGCCTTCTATCGTTCTATGTATATCTTTGTATCTGTTCGCTATGTATACCAAACTGCGGTGGTCTTCGACTCGGTAGGGTGTATTGCCTGAAGCAGTATTTCTGTCTGGTTATACTACCTTCAGGTCTATGACTTAGCTTACTTTGGTAGTTTGGTGTAGGGCTAGCTGTGAGGTCAGGTGAAAGATTATACTGTATAAGCATTGTCCCTGTACTAGATAGGAATATGATCATTTGCAGAACTTCTCTTTAAAATTTGATTATTTGCCACATTGACTGCCACATGTTAGTGACACATGGGGTGGCAAATAATCAAAAACTGCCACCGGTTTATCGTTTATTAGCATGATGCGGATACTAATTTTTGTTCAACCTTCCTTCATGTGAACTTCCAGTCTGTTATGTCCCAATTGTTGGCAGCAAGAATCTCTGTTCGCGTGTTTCGAGTTTCGAGCCAATCTAGATTGTTGGAGCTGCCATGTTCATATGTGTGTGCCACCAAGATCCGCCGTATAACGATTCAGTGCCTGGCATATGAATATATGATCCATGTAGTACATAAATCAAAATATATGAACATATGAACAGGATGTGACTCTTCACCGAGAAGCATCATCACAAATTAAGAAACGTCGACATGAACAGCAAATTGACAAAATATATAGTCAAAATTGTGTAACCAATCCATTATTTGGTATCATGTAGAAAAGATTTGCTAGATCAACAAGGCTTGAGAAGCATCTATGAGCTAAGGATGTTCAGGAGTGAAACCCTGCTCTGGATCAACCTCCTGAACAGAGGCTCAACGTTGTTCTGAAGATCTACCACGCCGCGCTCTAGCGTTTGCAACTGCGCCTCCTCGCAGACGACCCTCCTTTTCTGGAACCTCTTTGAGACAAGCGACCATCTGCTTCCATTGGTGGCCACGATCTGCTTCGGTAAGAGGCGAGATGCGGATTCAAGCAGAGAGACCGCCATCTCTCTTGCTTCTGATAGTAGCATGATCGTCCTGCAACCTTCGTCCATAGCTTTGCTGTTTGTGATCTTCTTGAAAGGCTTTTGTGCCTTCTTCGCGAGGCGAATGAAAGACTCGATCTTGAGCTGAATGGCCGCGTCATTTCCTCTCTTGAGAGTAAGCTGCAGCTCCTGGATGCTCGTCTTCAGCTCTGCTAAACTCTCTTGCATGGCATCGCAGAGATCAACGAGGACCAGTGATCTGTCGAGCTCTTCCTCAACCAGTTTCCTTTTCAGGGGCAAGGAGAGGCCAACTTGGTTGCTAGGCAAGCTCATAATATCTTCTATGCAGTCGTAGGTGTTTCCAAGCCTTCTCAGACCATCACAAATTGAGCCGATGGTTGCGGAAGGCGAGGAGATGCGTGTTTGCAATCCCTGCAGCTCCACCTCCACTCTGGATTCGGTGGAGTGGAGAATAGAAGGCAAACTTGCGGATCTTTGATGGCAGGCCATGTTTCTAGTGGATGAACTGATGATGTTTTTTCTGTTTGAGATGGAAGAGGAAGTGAAGAACTGATGCACTTTGCTGGTGCTCAATCCATTGTATCGCAATCTATTTATAGTCAACAACCAAAATGAATAATGGAGCAAGTTTTCCGCTGCGGCTTAATCATCTGCCACTAAGGCAAAACTGATGCTTTCTTATTCTGGTTAGTGCAACTGGCAGCAATAAGTGAGATCGAGTCCAGGGCGTGTACATGTTTCATCTATAGATGGCAAAGTATCCGCACGAGTGATTTATCTCATAATACAGATCGGCAAATTATTGATTGCTGAAAGACCTAGGTGGCTTCACCTCTGGCAGTCTGGCAATTTGGTTCTCAACTTATGTCAGTTGCACCTGCGCCTCAACCCCCGTGCACCATTTTTGCCTTCTGGGAAAGTCTGCTAGCGTCAACCTGATCCACCACACATGCATTAGTATCCTAACGATCATTTCTCAGCTAAAGTTGATTTTTTGGAAAAACCTTTTAGAAAAAACAGAGGACAAAAAAAAGGGAAACTTCCTTTTGTTTTTTCAACGGAAAAGTTTTAACTAATATTGCAAGGGTTAGGTAGGCGTGAACAAAAAGAGTTCAAAGTCGATCCTTGCTTTTGTGATGCTCATCTATCTCATTTACTTTTCAAAACAATGTTTTGATTAAAACTCCAACATTGTTCATGGATTAATAGTAGCTAAACTTATATACAAAATAACAGGATCCCACAGGATGCTCTTTAAATGACTCAATCAAAGATCTTTTTATTTTTTTAGTTACTGATTTTTTTGTGGGATTCACTCCACCCACGGTTGGGAACTAGTAAAAGAAAATAAGTACTCCCTCCGGTTCATATTAATTGACTCTAATATGGATGTATCTAGACACATTTTAGTTCTAGATACATCCATATTGGAGTCAATTAATATGTATCGGAGGGAGTAATATTTTTTAATCAAAGTAGATAGCACCACAAAACATAGAACGCTCAATAACGAAGTCTTAATTTTTTTTCATATGCATTGGCATTTGATATACCTCGTATCTATGAATTTTAAAGTTTATTATCTTAGGGCTCCTTTGATTCACAGGATAGAAAAATCGTAGGAATAGAAAAAGCATATGATTGAGATGTCATGGCTAGTTGAATCATATAACAAGATAAGCTATGTTTGATTATGCCAAAGGAAATTTTTCATTATGTATGATCTAATGTTTTATTCCTATAGGATTTGCACTACAAGATTCCAACATGATTAGTTCCTATAGGATATATTCCTATGAATCCAATAACTAGTGTAGGAAAAATTTCCATATGATATAAATCCTACACAATTCCTATATGAATCCTATGAATCAAAGAAGCCCTTAATGTTCAAAATATTTGCAACGTATCATAATTTTCCACCAATGTTTAAATTTAAGGAAGTTCTCACGAAGTCCCATTGCTTTGGTATCTCTAGTTCTGAAAAGAGAGAATTCCTTATTTGACACTACTTAAAGTTTCAATTCCTTATTTGGCACTGGAAAACTTTTTCTTCCCTTTTTTACATGTAAACTTCATTTTCTTCCCTATACGACACTCTAGTGCATTCCAAGCGCTAACGGTGTTAGCTTGGGATGTAAAATGATGTTGTTGTCCCTAGTTCAATATGTGACTCTTTTTTTGGATGACAAAAGTAGCAGTACCCAGGCAGAGAACTCTCGATAGAAGTTGGCTCAAGTTGATTGAAGGCAGTTCTTGATCTGCAGTTCTGCACTTGTGCATGTATGGCAGCAGTAATTGTACAACAATAAAAAATAAAAAATGCATAACTGGTGAAATAAAACAGAAAAAGGCTGCAGCTAACTGCGCGTGCATGCAAGTGCCTAGCTGCGCGCGTGCTTGTGCATATAGCAAAAAAGCAAAGACGAGGTAGATGCTAGCTGGGTCGCATGCATACGGCAAGCTGACCTTGCTTGGAGAAAAACCCACCTGGACTGCTACGTGCGCGGAGATTAACTACTAGCTGGTTAGGGGCGCTGGACGACAGTTTCTGCAGCGACGCAAGTGTTTTCTTTTTCCCCCAGTTTCATCTGTGTCGATTGAGGAAAGGGTATAATAGTCTAAGAAAAACAATGATAACAGTGTGAGTTAACAGAATTGACGGCAGTGTCATATAGGGAAAGAAATGAAGTTTACCTGTCAAGAAGGGAAGAAAAAGTTTTTTAGAGCCAAATAAGGAACTGAAAGTTTATGTAGTGTCAAATAAGGAATTCTCTCTTCTGAAAAAAAGGAAACCCTTTATTCGTATTTTGTATTTTCATGAACCTTTTGGAACTCAAGCAATTTAGAGATTTCGCCACATCACTATTTATGGAAAACAAAGATTTCAAGACCTAACTGGAGGCCGTGGGCCCCCATGTGTGGCCCACCATGCCAGCCACGCCGATGATGGCTTCGAGTCCCTCGGCCGTCTAATCGACTTCATATTGACGCACATGTCACCTTCTTCTTAAAACCACTTATATAAGTCCTCGTTTTCGCGACTACCGAAGAGAGATAGCGCCACAATAGAAACATCCCCTACATCTCCCCAGTTTTCACGACTTAAAACAGAGAAAGAGAAGTCCGCCATCAATGAAGATTAGAGGGAGAAAGATTGTCGAAGCCTCTCCCATTTGCATCTCCTACATCTCCAACATCTTCGTCATCATTGTCATGATGAGAAAGGAGTAGTTCACCTCTGGAATACAAATTTGCGGCAGTAGCTTGATCAATTTATATCTATGTCCTTTCATGTCAAGAACCACATGAATTGCCCTACATTATAATGGTCATATTTACATTACACTTCATGGTGTATCTTTTGATATGAGATGGAGTTTCAGTATGTGTTTGATATATTTGTATATGCATATTATTACGCCCTTCTCATGTACATGTTCTTATCAACCTAGTATGTTAGGGAGCGTGTAAGGGAATGTGTGTATTATATGAGTACACTTAGGGTGGGTCCTTGATAGTGACATAAAATTTGGAACCATCATGCGTTTTACCTTTCTTGTTCTAGCTCACTAGGGATAATGGGAAGGCAATGTGCTAAACAGCTTAGTGACAACAAAACCGATCTTGTGTTTTCAAAGCATGTTACATGAGATCTTTCAACATCATGTTAGTACTTAAGCCAATGCTCTGCTTTACTTCTTAATCCTAAGCATGAAAAAAACAGTTGCTTAGGAGAGTGTTTAGCGACATGTGTTGCATCAAGACGTGATGCATATGAATATCTCCCAAACACTACATAGATGTTGCATGAAAATAGCATGTCTAGAAGAGCTTATTTTGTGTCACCATGTTTATGATAAAGAGGTCACGTGAACGAATGTATACTGGTCCACATTTTTACTATAAAAAAACATTTTCTTTGCTTTATTTTGTTTTAAATTACACATTAAAATATACCAAAAATACAAATACATTCACTGCATTTCGTTCTGTTGGTTTCTACTTTACTTTTATTATCAACAACATATTTATTACGCTGTTTTCGCCATAGTTGAGTTGGGGACACAAGGAAATTTATAGTGCTCACTCCTCTTTGTCAATGAGGATAGCATGATATAAGAAACAATCAAGGGATGAGCGCTCTGGTGGTAAAAAAACATATTTTTTCTTACTCCGTTCGGGCTTCAGCTAAATGGAATTTTACGTTTTGCAACTATTGATAGAAGAAGGAGAAGTTTGCCCAAGAATCGTTGCGTTCGTTATTCAATGTACCCCGAGTCGTTCTTGCGGGAAAAGATCCACTTGGTGCAACCTTCTGCGCTTAGAGTCTCAACGAATTGGTATGAGTTGTCGGTTGCCATGAACATTCCATAAGTGAACAAATTGTAGCAATATAGAGGTAACCAATGCATACCAAAAGTTCATACTTGCAACTTAAATAAAAATGGGAGCCTATAGAGGAATATTTTTTTTGAAGTTTCTAGAGAGGAATCGTATTCCCTCATCTCTCATAATTATTGCAAACATTAGAAGCAATCTGAACAACATAATTTCCACTAGCATTAACACAACAATGATTTCATCCAAAGATAAATGATCTTCCATCGCATTGATATCGTTTTCACCCTCCCATAAACTAGTCACCATTTGTGCACATGGAGGATCAACAAGAAAAATAGGAACAACATCTAGTGCACTACCATGTAATATATCTATGAAGTGCTCCCCATCATCATCAACAATTTTTATTGGGAGAACTAGTGCTACACTAGTATCCCTTTCCAAAATACTTTTGGCCCACTTATAATAATAATAATAATGACCATAGAATGAGTTCAGATCAAATGATTAATCAAGAAAAGATTCATCATCACAAAGTTCAACATTACTAGCAAATATACAAGAGGGATAATTTACTAGAATTTGAGAGTTATCATGATTGGAATGTGAGGATGGGTAGCTACTCTATTTATCTGCCACTTTCACTTTTTGTTCTTAATTTTTCCCTCCCTTTTCACTTTCCAAGCATTCTTCCTCCATAGCATAATTTTCTTCATTCACAACATAAGTTGTACCAATATAGACATCATAAGTATTAATATCTTTAGTATTAAGGTATGTAGACAAAGTATGAAATACAAGACCACTTGTAACCATATTAATTGGTTTTTTTTGAATTTATAATATAAAGTCCACTAAAAACAACTAAACTATCAATTGAAAATAAAACTAAGATAAAAGTGCAAACAAAAATAAAAGTGTCGTTATCTCATTAATACCCACACCAGTCCTATCTTGCCTTAGATGCAAAGTAAGCATAGTTGTTATTATTTCTTGACATGTCTGATGGAGCACCTGATATGAAGAATATATCTAGAAATGAAGATATAGTAAGAAAAAACTTAACAAAATATGCATGTACGGAGGTGGAAGACATGATATGTCAATTTAAATACTAGAGTTGGGAGCGTAGGAATTAAACCCGTCAATTGGTAGGAATGAATATTTTAGACAATTTTATAAGTTTAGGGTTTTGTTATAAATTGAGCTAGAGTTTTAGATTTAGGGTTAGCTCCATGTTACTATGTTAGCCTACATTAGTATCATGTTGGGCTGCTAATGATGGGCTAATTGGACCTATATCTTTGATTGATTGGGCTCAGATCTGCCAACGAAAATAACACGGACACCTAAAAAAACGAAACAACACCTAACACGGAAATATCTGCTCAAAAGAAAAATCATAACACGGAAATAAACACGGGATTGGATTGGATTTGGACGACCGATATTGTGCCACCTATGCCCTACGCACCCCCCGCGGCGCTGCCACAAGCCGCCGCCACCTCCCACCCACCTCCCCACCCCGCATCAATCGCGTGTTCGCCTCCCCCTGATACCGCCTCTTCCTTCCGTCGGCTTTTGTTGCCCTCCGTCCCCAACACCGCTCTCTCGCTCCCACCTTAGCTACTGCTGCTTCTGTTCATGGTGGAGATCAGCAAGGCCCGGTTTTCGGTGCTCTTTTAGCTCGCGAACCGGAAGATCTGTGGGGACCCTGCAGGCGCTGCGAGATGGTACCGTTTCTTCCCTCCCCGTTCTTTCTTGTTTCTTCTCGTTTCTTGAGGTTATCCTTCCTGGTGGCGGCGGCGGCGGCGGGGCCTGGTTTCGATTCGCGTGGTCGCCGCCGGGGGAGCAATCAGATCGATTTATTTCGCGGGCGATCTGTGTTCACGGGGATGGGGTTATTGGGGGATTCTGTTTACATAGGAGATCTTCGCTGCCGATGCTAATCTGAGAAGCCCTATTTGCTTTTGTGGACTTTGCAGGATGCTGTGTGCGAAGAGTGTGGAGATGCTGGCATCAGAAAACTGTTGCTGCGCTGCAGCAAATGCAAGAGCGCCGCCAGGCATCGGTACGCTTCTTGGTCGTGATAATAATCCCCTCCTAGTTATCAGCATGCCATCTGTTTTTATCTCGAAATGCTAGATTAAGTGTTTTACCTTTTCTAAATGCATGGATAACTTACTGTGGTAACTTGGCCCTGTGGTATATTTCACGATCTCGTGAAAAAAATGTTTTGTTTAGATTCAACAAGCATTTTGTCACACATGTTGGTTGGTTGATGGGGTTTGTACTTGGTGTGTGCTTGGTTTGACTACAAGTTCTCTTGGTTACTTGATTTGGATATCCACATCCACATTGTTGGGGATATGATATTATTTGGTTGATTGGGTGGATAATTGAGCTAATTGTTTGTTCAGTTTGGTCCATGATTTTGAGTCGCCGACTAATCGCCGAGTCGTTCTGCCATGGACGAGCCGCACTAGCGACTTGACTCAGCGAGCGAGTCGCGCGATTTCCTGGCTCGCCGGCGACTATACAGCGACTATACGGTGGCGGGAATAGTTGTCGGTCGTCCCTGTTTGTCCCTGTTTATCAGCCAGAATTTTTTTGTGGGGGATCTCTCCCTGTGTCGGTATTTCAGAGAGAAGGGGATGGGATGGGAAAGAAAGGGCAGAGCTCAGGAGGAGAGGCTCGAGCCGCCGCTGTCCGCCATCGGTCGCCGCTGCTCCTCGCCGGCGTCGCAGAGGAAGAAGAGGGGAGAGGCTCGAGCGAGCTTGCGTGCCTATCTGCGGTTTGCGGCGCTTGGAGGATTCATGTAATTGCTAGGTTAAGTGAGAGGTGAGGCTGGGAGTTGTTAACTGGGCCATGCTGGGCCTAGTCAGCCTGGCTGGGATAGATGACCGGACCAATTTTGCTCATGTGACCTTAATGGGCTTTGCAAATGAGAGTATTTTTGGTCGTTTACTGCAGGCGACTTGGGGCGACTATACAAGCCCTAGTCGCTGAGTCAAGTCAGCAAGTCACGAGTCTCAGCCTTGGCGACTTGACTTGACTCTGCGACTCAAAAATCATGGTTTGGTCACGGATAATTGATTTTGTGGTTGGTTGAAGGGGTGGATGGGAATATCTTATTTTTTGTGCTATTGGGTAGATTTATGTGAAACTGTTTGCTTGGTTCGAAGGAGGGGTTGATAGGGATAATGAATTTTATGCTTAGTCGAATGGTGAGAAATGTGTTTTTTGTGTTCTTTCTTGGAGGTGTTGAAATTACCACTTTGCACATGCAATTTGACACATAAACTTTATAGTTCATATCAACAAAAATATGCCGAGATGGCGACTTTACTTGCCGCTTTACTTTGTAAGAATGCATGTAAAAAAATTACTTGTAGGAATGGCCATATTTAGTTCTTCATACACCACATGAATTGTGGACTAGGTTAATCTAGTAACAAAGAATCCTCTTGACTTAATTTGGCTAGTCAAATACAAACATCATCGATAATGATACTCATCTTAACATGAACCCCTTGCTGGTATGAACTTAAGCCTCGTTTCCAGCGAAGATCTAATTTTTTTTGACAATATGGTAAAATTGCAAAGAATGGTACCATTAGTACAAAGCATAGCTAAATCACAATGAGCTTGTGGTAAGTTCCTCATTTGAAGATGAATTCTTGAATATTTATCAAGAACCTACACAGAGATATCAATTTTTTGCCCAAGCAAGTTGGGTTAAGGTAGAGATGAAACCAACATAAACCTATGAGAACTAAAAAGTAAAAGAGAAGAAGTGAACAAGTATGTTAGATTAAAGTAAGATCCTATTACATAGGTTGATGTTTTCCATGAAGTCCTACAAGGGCCAAATTTGTTGAAACAATCTAGTATGCAAGCCCCTTTTTCCTTGCCTTCTACCATGTTAACTTTGGTTGACCCCTGTCCATGCTAGGATTTCTTTCTATACTTTAGAATTCCACTTCTAACTCGTGCTTTGGCAGGGCACTCATGGATGTGCCCAAACCACCTTAGCTTGTGTTACTTTGCAACTATATTTTATCACATATTACCTTTTGCCCACATCCACAAGTCTTTTTTGTCAAGATATTGTTTCAAGTGTGGTGTCATAGTTTGATGGTGTTGCACCTAAGCATGATGCACTGCTGATGCACTAGTTTGGTTCATTTGTTAGACCGCTCTCTATATGTGCGTGTTAAATGGTTCAATGAAGCAATGTAACTATTGGTTAGTTGACTTGATGCTTGATTCGCTCCATTGTTCTATGGCAGTATCACACACATCTTCTAACAACTTAATGTTGGATGTTTTGTTTTTAATGGGCCAACATTTTGCTACATATACCACCGTTACTTTGCAACATTGTTCTAACATAGTCATTGATACCACCTAAGGGTGTCAAGTGGGATCCCACTTTTGTCCCACTTGTAGTATAATTTGACTTTTTTAGTACAAATTTTGACATCAAAATTTGAACTACATAGTACAAAATGACATCCCACCGGGATCCCACCTTGACACCCAGATACCATCGTTGCTTTGCAACATTGTTCCCAATTATCAAAAGGTGTTTCCCTTAGGCATTGTCTTTTTTTCACTTATCTTTCTCTCTTTGCTCTCGACACCATTGAAGTTTGACTCCATAGATCTAATTTCCTATTGAGGCTCACTCTAGTTTTGTTGTTGTTTATATCTTTTTGAAGTTTGCTTGCCTTGTCGGAGCGTGACTTGTCATATGTGTTGAGATTGTCCTAAGAATATGTCCTTTGTACGAGGCTTGGGTTGTCGTGAAATGCCAAAGTATCGAGTCTAGGTGTTCCTCTCATCAACGTTGGCCTTGGTCATAACGAATTCCAAGGGCCCAACACTAAACCTCCTCGTCATGAACTTGGAAGTTTCAACCCTCCTTTAGTTTTCATTCAAATGAGAGTGTATGGTTACACACCCTTATGGGTCTATTTATATGTTCGGGAGCTTGTCAAATGAGTAAGGATGCCATACCATCTCCAATGTGGGAGGATACTTATGGTCATTTGTTGTTCACTAGTCCATGATGGACGAGGGAGATGATGTGGTAAATTGTCCATAATGGACTAGTCCACCAAACACTACATCTTAATGGGCTTCTTTCTTGCCGGCCCTCATCTTTGACTTATTTTTTTCTTCTAGTTGAAGCAGCACAAGGTTGTGGAGGAACAGCTCCACCGTGTTGCTACAATGTGAACATCACAAATGTTGAAGGAACCGCTTCAACGTGCTGCGCTAGATATCGCTCTAGGGGCGGGGCTGTCAAGAGTTTAGTTCAAACTCTCAACACAAGATCTAATCCAAGATCTAAGATAGAACACAAGGTTCCATTATTTGATAGGTAGATGGTACATAGTTTGATTACATAGGTAGAGATTGGACCTCTATTTATAGGCTGCATGAGCCTTCACTACTTAGCTCCACTTACAACTAGAGTGTTCTAGAGAACACTACATAAGCTAGGGAAAGAGCTACAAATATCCTAGTTACAACTTATACTAGAATACTCTGAAAACCACTACAACACACATAACTAGAGGACCATATTACCTAGAATATAGTAGAAGTGTGTAGAAGCTAGTACTGGATCTTACTTCTGTTTTATTTTTATTTTATTTTATCTACTATCCCTCATCATCCTCTCCTGGTTGTTTTGAACTCGACCTCGAGTTATCTTCATAGAGTGCTTGTTCTGGATGATAAAGAGCCAAGTCTGCCACATTGAATATGTTTGATCTTCCCATCTCAGCTGGAAGATCTATCACATAAGCATTATCATTTATCTTCCGTAGAACAGAGAAGGGTCCATATTTTCGCCTTCTAAGTTTCCCTTGAACATCTAATGGCGGTCTTTCTTTTCGGAGGTATACTCACCTTATCATCAACTTGGAATGATTTTAGCCTCCGTTTGCGGTCACTTTTCTCCTTCTCCTTGGAGCTATTACCATTTGATTGATTTGGTAGAATGATGATCTTCCGCTTGTTCCAAGTGAAAGAGTAAAATTTTTTCCTTTCCTTTGTGTGTTGTATTCACATCAAATTGCCAAGGTGTTCCAAGAAGAACATGGTTGGCATCCATATCAACAACATCACATAACACACTTGAGCGATAGTACTTGCCCAAAGAGAGTGGCAGGTTGCATTGTTTGGTGACCCTCATATCCACTCCTTTTTTTGATCCATCCAATAGTGTAGGGGTTTGGATGATCATGTGTCTCAAGCTTGAAATGGTTCACCAATGTTTGAGAGATAAGATTTTCACAGCTGCAACTATCAATCACTAATTTGCATACCATGCCATTCATTGTGCATTTGCTCTCAAATATTTTCTTCTGTGTTGTGTGTTGTTGGGCTGCCGTGTTGAGCACAAGGGACCCTGAATCACGCATACCACCTCTTCTCCCTCTTCTTCACATATATCTTGTCCTTCTACACCTTCAGATTCACATTCATCATCATCTTCGCCATCATGGATTGTCGTGTTGACAAATTTTCTCAATTGGCAGTTGCTAGATACATGTCCCTCTTCACCACATTTATAACACTTTATCACAGGCTTAGCCCTGCCCTTACCACCAACTTGTTTTGGGGCAGGTTGTTTTTCCTTGGGCTGAGTGGCCTTTTCTTTCGCTTTATGGGAGTTACTCCTAGGTGAGGCTTCTGTATGAGAATATGGAGCCTTACTTGCCTTTCTTGTTTTTACCAACCTCTCGGCCTTTAAGGTTAGAGCTTGTGCTTGATCAAGGGACCAAATTTGCTGCATCATTAAACGATTCTTCATTTGCCGCCAAGATCGCACACGAGGTTCTCCTCTTAGCCTGCGGTCTTCTTGAAGGCGATGCCACCATGCGCCAGCGCCTCCTTTCAGCTTGTATGCAACCAAAGGGACTCTACGGTCTTCTGGAATATTCATGACCTCAAAGAAAGTCTCCACCTCGTACAACTAATCAAGGCACCCTTCAATATCAACATTTCCATTGAAAGCAGGGATCTTAGCTTTCACCTTGTATGTATCCCTCGCATACGTAGTAGTGTTGGTTACTCTTGGATGTGCATAGGGGTAAAGTTCTTCAAGGTCCTCAACATATTCTTCATCTTCAGAAGTTTCAGCATAAGTTGGCCTTCTTGAGGTACGCTGAACAACATGTGGTTGAGGTGTTTTTGCTCCAAGACGGTCTCCCTTTCTTCTCCGTTGAGCATCTTCTCCATCCTTTGATGATTCTTCATCATTGGCAGTAGGAGGAACACCCTTTCTGATTATCTCAACTAGCTGATCAAATCTCCGGTTAAGATCTTCACGTAACGCTTGGATTTGTTGTTCTGCAGCATCCATTCTCTTTCCCAACTCCTCCATTGCTTGCTGCCGCTCACTCTCAATGAGGCAACCAACAACTCGAAAGGATCATTAGGGCTCTGATACCACCTGAAGCAGCACAAGGTTGTGGAGGAACAGCTCCACCATGTTGCTACAATGTGGACAACACAAATGTTGAAGGAACCGCTTCAATGTGCTGCGCTAGATATCGCTCTAAGGGCGTAACCTAGATATCACTCTAGAGGTGGGGCTGTCAAGAGTTTAGTTCAAACTCTCAACACAAAGGATCTAATCCAAGATCTATGACAGAACACAAGGTTCCATTATTTGATAGGTAGATGGTACATAGTCTGATTACATAGGTAGAGATTGGACCTCTATTTATAGGCTGCATGAGCCTTCACTACTTAGCTCTACTTACAACTAGAGTGTTCTAGAGAACACTACATAAGTTAGGGAAAGAGCTACAAATATCCTAGTTACAACTTATACTAGAATACTCTGGAAACCACTACAACACACATAACTAGAGGACCATATTACCTAGAATATAGTAGAAGTGTGTACAAGCTAGTACCGGATCTTACTTCTGTTGTATTTTTATTTTATTTTATATACTGTCCCTCATCACTAGTCCATTTTTTGACTTGTTGACTTGATTTTTTTAGACCTAGGATGACTTTCTTTGACCATAACCATGTTGACTTGATTTTTTGGGATTTAGACCTAGGATAACTTTCTTCGACCACACCATGTAGGGCTGTATGGCTCCCTTCATATGCATTTTGCCAAATTCACATTGATTTTCATCTACTAGTAGCACACCATCATCTAAGAGTATACATCTTACACATGTGATGAGATCTCCTTGTATATCCTTCTTGAACTCATCCTTCAGTGAAGCAAAAAGGTTAACTGTCCAACCATGGTTGGAAAGATATTGGTCTCACTATTGCCTACGCGAATACTATCACACCATTGTAATACATATCGTAGATGAAACCATATGTAGGTACTTTTGCTCCCTATATCACTCAATAAGCACTCTTCTCAACGATGCTTGATCACTTCCAAACTTTTAGTAATTAGAGCAACTTCAATATCTCCTTTATTCGTACATATATGTACCAATGTATGTTTTCTCCACTTTTCGGACATCTTGTTTGACTAAAATAAAGTATGTTTGATAAGCTTACTTGTTAGACAACTTGAGTAAGAATTAGATTATATCCTATCCTAATTGTTTCGACCCACTAAGTGTGGTGGCTTCACATGTTGATGTTACAAACACCTTCCATATCCAAAGCTTATACTTAGTCCTAGCGAGTGATAATTACCCTTAAGATATGAATGCAAAATGAACCAAATTTACTTGTACAAGACTACTTTGGCATGAACTTGTTTTGAGATTTTGACTATCGTGTGATGCCTTTTACTCTAAATTATGATTTTAGACATTTGCCATTGTGTCGCCTTTTTAGAGAGGGGCAAATCCTTCTTGACAGCTGTAAAGATGTATAGGATAAGTTTTGTTCACCACTAACATCTTTTGAAGAAAGTACAAGCTTTATCTTTTGCATAACATGGTTTGTTGTTTTGTAGATATTGCATGCCATACAAAATATCGTCAATAATGGTGAAATTATATTCACTTATCAAGTTACACTCATATTGTAATGACTAATGACCAGGTTATAGTAACTTAGTTACGTTGTTGGATGTCATTCTCCACTAATATAAAGTTTACATAGTAGTAATTTTGTTTGTTTTGGTCTACTTATTGGTCCATGCAACTTAATATGATATTAGAGCATAGGTCTTACAACACCACACGTTAAAAAGGGTGGTGAAGTATATGTGGATTGCCCAACCTTCTCCATTGATCCAAACTTTTGGTCCTAATGGTTGGTGCATGAAGCTTAATAGTGTTAAATTTTGGAATACTTGCTCTCTCTAGCTCTAAAACGTCACAATGCACATAGACATATAAATTATTGCATGACATATCTCAAAAATATCGCATTTCACATAAACATATAAATTATTACATGATAACCATGTCTTACTTTCGTGGTAACTGCCCCTTGGCGCTAGTGATGATTAGGAAAAAATCATCAAAATAATATAACATAGCATTTTTTTGAAACCCTTGTTTGGATGAACTCGAAGTGAAGACATATTCCTAAGTGGATTAAGGGTTTGAGAGATAAATTTTATGTATTTCAAACTTAGTAATTAGTGATGATGCTATCATTAGGTGGGCATGCATTTGCATTTGAGAAAGTGTAGGCATGGTAGGAGAAATGTGCATGCACTTGCTACTTTGATTTTCTCTTAAATTTAACATATTTATTTGCATGAATCCACGAGCATTTTGTTGCACATGTTGGGTGGTGCATGGGGTTTGTACTTGGTGTGTGCTTGGTTTGAGGCCATGTTGTATTGGTTTGGATATCCATATCCATATTGGTGTTTGGTAAGCTTCTCTTCAATCCGTGTCACCCTACCATGTCACGTATTACCTCATTCTAAATTCGGTCCTTTGTTGTATAGCCACACATCAACAGTATCACACACATCTTGTAACAACTTAATTTTAGATGTTTTGTCTTGAATGACCAACATTCTACTCCATATAGCAACGTAGGCATGATTGCTATCCTATAAGACTTGCCTTTTAGCGTTTGTTGGACCTTCTTGTCATATATGATGCCATATAACATCGTCATGGATACAACCATTGCTTTGCAACATTGTTCCCAACTATCGGGAGGTGTTCCCTTTAGGCATTGTTTGTCATTTTTGTCTAACCTTTCTCACTTTGCTCCCAACACCATTGAAGTTTTACTCCATTGTTTTAATCGAACAACGAATGATTAGGGCTACCTTTGTACACAAAGAGACAATTGACATAGTTATGTTTTTTTGGATATGTTCGGTTTCCTCATCGTAGCGCGACTTAGTTTCATGTGTTCAAAGCGTCCTAAAAGGAGGCCCTTCTGTTGTGAACTTCTTAAGTGTCAACTCTAGGCGTTCCTCTCGCCAATGTTGTCCTCAGTCGTCATGAACTCCATGGGTCCAACAGTGAACATCCTAGTGATGAACTTGGAGTTGTAGCCCCCCCCTTGTTTCATTCAAATGAGAGTATATGGCCACACACCCCTTAGGGTTCTCTTTATAAGCTAGGGAGCTTGCCAAATGACCATGGATGCATTATCACCTCTCATATGGGAGTAGGGATGAAAATGGAGCGAATACGGTGGAATAGTAGTGAAACCATATTCGTATACATATTTTTTCGGATTCTGAATCGAAGCGGATAGTGTGCGGATTCGGAGCCTATCCGTTACAAATACGGACCGAATACGGGGCAAGTATTGTTCGGTTGCGAATAAACATTTTGTCAATCTCACTTTGAGAATAAAAACAAGATTGATTAGTGGAGCACAATTAGCTTGTAAAATTTCTTCTACAAATTAGGAATAACTGCTACTAGCCCCTAGCGGCTAGGGCTACATGTTGGTCGGAGCTAGGGGTACGGGCTAGAGGGAACTGATGGAACTAGAGTTATGGCGTTAGGGTATTTATAAAGATGTTGCCAATTATGGGCTAGGCTACAATTTTATATATTAGTAGGCCTAACATTAGATGTATTAGTTGCCGGATAATTTGGTGGATATTCGCCGGATATAACCGTGAAATATGGTATATCTTCAAATACATGCTGATATTAGTAAAACCATCTCCTTTTTTGTATCCTTATTTTGGTGGAAGTCATTGAATGATGTGTCAGAATCTTAGTTTACTATTCTTTTTCTCTCTCCTTGATTTGGTTTCCTTATGTTATCCACTGGGTTTCATATCGAGCCTACCCAACTTGCTTGGAGAAAAGGCTTTGATGTTGTGTTGTTGTTGTTGAGTGGATAGATAAGAAAATATTTTGTTCGGTTTGTAGGGTGAGAGATGTTTAGGGATAATCAATTTTGAGGTTGATCGAAGAGGTGGATGGTGATATTTTATTTTTCTATAGGTGGATATATGTCCAAAATTTTTCGCTTCGAAGCGGGAGAGGTGGTTAGGGATAATCGATTTTGGGGTTGGTGAAATGGTGAGACGCCTGTGTTTTTGTGGTTACTTCTTTGTTGGAGGTGGTGAAATTACCATGTTCCAACATAAACTTCACAAGTTCATATTGAAAAAAAATGTTGAGATGGTGAAGTTACTTGTTGCATTACTAGTAGGAATAGCCATCTTCAGTTCTTCATATACCACATGCATTGTGGACCTGATCAATCTTGTAACAATGGATCCTCTTGACTTTGATTTTGCTAGTCAAATATATGTATCATCGATAATGATATCCATCTTCACATGATCCCCTTGTTGGACATAGATATAGTAGTGTATGAACTTGAGCCTAGATGGTTATGTCATTATGATGATCTAATTATTTTTTAGGACAATGATAAAATTACAAATATTGGCTTATTAATCAGTCCAAAGCATTGTCCAAGCAATTCTACTCCATATAGGCCAACATTCTACTCCATATAGCTAACACATGTTTGATTCTCGTACTATAGGACTTGCCTTTTAGCGTTTCTTGGACCTTGTCATGTAGGATGCCACATGTATGCCTCCAGTTCATCCACCTAGCTTTGATCCTACGGCTAACATTGTTTTGCAACATTGATCCCAAGTGTCGAAAGGTGTTCCTCATAGGCACTCATGTCATTGTGAAAATCCTTTCTCTCTTTACCTCCAATGCCATCGATGTTTGGCTCCATGGATTTAATTTGCTCATAGCCAAGTTTCATTGTTTTAATCGAACAACGGATGATTAGGGGGTGCCTCAAGTATTGCAATATGATGCGTTAGTAGTTAGTAAGGGCATGTACGCCGGCCTTTTGAAAGGTCTTCGTATGCTAAAAGACAATTGGCACAACATCAGCGCAACTTTGTCTTATGTTGAGAGTGTCCTAAGAAGAGGCCCTTCGTGCGAAGCTTGGGCTATCCTGGTGTCGACTCTAGGCGTTCCTCTCGCCAATGTTGGCCCGAGACGTCATGAACTCCACGTGTCCAACACTAAGCCTTTTCATCATGAACTTGGAGTTGTTGCCCTCCCCTTGAGTTTTCATTCAAGTGAGAATGTATGGTTACACACCCCTTAAGGGTCTATTTATAGGCTAGGGTGCTTAACAAATGATAGTTGTGGTCATTTGTTGTTCACTAGTCCATGATGTATTAGGGAGAGAGTGTGGTGCATTGTCCATAGTGGACTAGCCTAGGTAACATTAACACTCCATACTAATGGCCTTCTTTCTTTTGGGGCTTCATCTTCACATTCTTTTCGTCTAGTTCGTTTTTTGACTTGTTGACCTTGACTTGATTTTTTTGGTTTGGACATGTGTCGACTTGCTTTGAACGCTTTGACCATGTGGGGTTGTGTGGTCCCTTGATTTGTATTTTGCCATTACTACATGAAGTTTCATATAGTAGGAGCACATCACATCATAACCAAATACACAAGTGAAGATCTCCTTGTATATCCTTCTTGACCTCATCCATCACTAAGGCAAAAATGCATGGGTTTAAGGCTAACCGTCCTATCATGGTTGGAAAGATATTGGGCTCACTATTGCCTACGCGTATACTTGTCACAACATTATGATAAATATATTCGATGAAACCATATGTCCTTAGTTCTTCTGCTCCCTATATCACTTCATAAGCTGGCGAAGCAAAAAAACACCTTTGTAGTCGATCTAGCTATAAAACCAAATTGTTTCTAGTGACATTGTCACTCTTCTCATGCAATGCTTAATCACTTTCTTCCAAGCTTTTAGTAGCTCATAAGTTCAATACCTTGGTAATTAGAACAACTTGAATATCTCCTTTATTCTTACATATATATACTAATGTATGTTTCCTCCACTCTTTGGACATCTTGTTTGACCGGAAAATGCAGTTGAATAGCTTAGCTTTTAGCCAAATTGAGTTAGAATTGGATTTTATTCTTATCCTAATTGTTTCGACCCACTAAGTGTGGTGGCTTCACATGTTGATGTATATGAAACACCTTCCATATCCAAAGCTTACCGTTACTCCATGTAAGTGACAATGACACTTAAGATATGATTGCAAAACAATCATACCAAATTAACCTATACCATGCGACTTTGGGCCCGATAGCGGACTAAACTCGTTTTGAGATGCTCGCCATCATGTATACCATGCAACTTTGGGCCCGATAGCGGACTAAACTCGTTTTGAGATGCTCGACATCGTGTATACCATACGACTTTGGGCCCAATAGTAGACTAAACTTGTTTTGAGATGCTTGCATCGTGTGATGTCTTGTACTTTAACTTGATCATTTGTGGCATTTGACATTGCCATGTGCCCTATCCTAAGATATGTATGCCTTTTTAGAGAATGGGGAAATCCTTTCTCGACGGTTGTAAAGATATTAGGATCAAGTGTTATCCCCCACAACCATCATTTTAAAGAAAGCACAAGCTATATCTTTTACTTAACAAGGTTTGTTCTTTTGTAGATATTGCTTGGATGCAATAATCTTTGATTCGGTCGTGGACTGGTCATGTAGTGGCTGTATCCCAAAACACAATGAAGCCATTAAATCATTAGAAGACGCGTCCAATGAAGTGCAACTAAGTAATACCCAGTTGGGCTGCCCTATGATTAATGAACCGAATGTGGACAATGAGAAGGTAACTAAGGCACGAAGACCTCGTACAATTAGACCACGCCGGAAAAGAAATTATCACGTGGATGACAGTACTAAACATTTTCCAAGTGGAGACGCATCCAATCTGGGACAATGTGGAAGCAAGTCCCAGGAGGAAAGAGATAGTATGCATGCAATCAGTGCACAATTTTGTAGTGGTGACGCAATAGATTCTTCTGAAGTCTTTGTTGGGGATATACCCAACCACTATGATTGTGAGAAGGAAGGGGAGGATAGAAATGGACACTTAACTTGCGCAGTGGAGAGTTCTGATGGTTCAAGTGAGCAGCCTTTGAATCATGCTTCAGAATTTGAACCCAACAATTTGCAGAAGGCAATGGATGGCTCTAGACTTACTTCAAAGTCTGCGGAGTGTACTCATCTCTCAAATGGAAGGAGTTGCTGCTTTCCTTCAGCGAAGTGTGTTGAGGATCTTGTTCCACGAGGAAGAAAGGGTGATATATTTTCTCTAACTAATGATGTTGAGGGATCACTTCCAATGATTGGGGACAAGCCATGTCCTACGTCGGCAAGCGTGGAGCAAGCAGTTGGTTTGTCAGTAAACAGGGAGAAACCTGAACCACTGAAGGCAGTTACAGTATTTGAGAAGAGTGTCGTAGCATCAAAGTTTGCACCAAATTGTTCAAAGCGGATCCAAGGATCAGAGCTGAAGACAGGGAGCGCAGATGTCTTGAGTCCTCTAATGCAGCATTTGGATTCCTGGCCAACGGTACCAATGCAATCAAGTCCCTCGAATGAACTAGAAGACGTGGCTGTTCAGGAAAGTAGTGCTGAAAGAACAAGGTGCTTGGTGGATGAGCAAACCAACGCCCCTACAATGGAGACGCTCAAAGTATCAAAGCCCTCTATGGAAAATGAATGCTTGGATTCCAATGAAGACAACTCGGATAAAGCAAATAGAGGATCAGATGAGGTTTTATTGAGCACCAAAGCCAAGAAGATGCCAAGGCAAATGTGTGGTGATAGAGAGACAATTAACTGTTACAACAAAAATGGAATTTCAGAACCTGAGCCAGCAAAGGGTGACCGAGATGCAAGAAACCTCCAACGTAGTGCAGAAAAGCCATCATATCTTGGTGTAAAAAAGATGTTTCTTAACCGGGTATTGCAAGGGGAAGGCATTAACAGCGAGTTATTGCCTTCTAAGTTTGTTGGTCCATGCGAGTCAACAAAAATCAACCCTAGAAAGCGTAAACAATCAGAAAGTTACAACCCAGATGGAACCAGATATCAGAAGGTTGCACGGTCAAAAGATGGTAGACTTGCGCCGGCAGCATCATTGAGAGATAGTCAGAACATGCCTGGGGAAGACAATGTTAGCAATGATAAAGTTATTGGGCACTCCACGAAGGGAAAACATAAGAAACTGGACAAGTCATGGCTGGCTAACAAGGCCAGCAGAGATCCACGGAAGAGGGAGATGGTTACAAGAGATCTTCATAGAAGTTCTGTGGATAAATCAAGAGCTTATTCAGAAAATATCGATCTGACACTCCAGGAGAGCAGCTACTCGTTGAATAATCCCCAGAGCAGTTGTGAGCCAAAGAAACGAAGGCGACTCTATGATTTGAATTCTCGGTCTTGTGATAATGATAGACATCTGAGGAAGAAAAGAAAATGCACCCAAAATGCTGCGAAAAACCAGAGAAGATGTTTAAAAAAGGGTAAAGAAGCTTCGGGGTCAGGAAATTTGAATCATCGACATTCCAAGAATTATAAGAGAAGCACAGATGCAAACAAAGATGAAAATGCATCTGTAAGAAATCTGGATTTTGGATGTGCTAAAAGTGTTGTAGCACAGCTGGCATCACAAACTGTAGTCAAGGAGGGCAACTGTGGGTTATCAAGGATGCCACTCATTTCAGAATGTATTGACATGCAACACCTTGATAAACCTTACTGGACGTATGTTACATATGCTCTTTGTTCCCTGGAGTTCATTTCCATGTATTTTCTTTTCAAGTGCTAATATGTATATTTCCATTGTGATAGTGGAATCATGGAGATTGACAAGAACTATGTTCCATTGGCTGCACACCTGTCAACCAAAGCAGGCAAGAAGGTGAAGGAACACTCAAGATCATTGCCACCAATATTAAAAGTGACAGAATTTTCTACATCGAAAACATGTCCAAAGCACTTGGAGGCACCAATACCCCCAGCTGACAGTATTGACTTGTATTTCTTCTGTGGCGATACGAGGTTTGTTCCGCCTGTACATGTCTGCACTTCTTATTTCTTCTGCACATACTAGGGTCTAATGTTTTTTTTTTTTGCTTCTCTAGGCCAAATAAAGAGCTGGATCAGCTAGTGAAGCATGTCGCTGATAGCGGTATTATTATAGAAGCTATTGTTGGTTTGGCCAAGCTGTGTCTCTACCCTTCTTTTGTACTAGCAGAGGAAAACCAGAGTAGGTCATTTTGCAGATCTCAATATTCTAATTTATGAGTATTTATACCTAATCGGCACAAACGGCACTGGTGCTGTATTGTGTAATGCAGTCCTGCATGATTTTCCGTACTGTCTACTTCAACATTTTTTGTTTGTTGCAGTCGAGTATGGGTTCAGAAAAAATCACTACTACATGTCAAAATGCCTTGGCAATAATTTGTCAATCACTAATTAGTTTCTGCCTTTTTGTAGCGTTCCAAGGGAAACCCTATCTATGGGGAGTGTTCAAGCCCAGAAAAGATGAAATCAAAAGATTAGCTCCAGCGGAACAAGACTGTTCGGCACACGTCACTGAGGAAGAACATGTCCAAGAACAGAATGTGTTGGACCAGCAGGACAAGGCGCAGAGCGACCCTCTTGATCAAGTCACTCATCCCGCACACGTCACTGAGGAAGAACATGTCCAAGAACAGAATGTGTTGGACCAGCAGGACAAGGTGCAGAGCGACCCTCTTGATCAAGTCACTCATCCCGAGAATCAACCCTTGCTAGATGCAAACGAAGTGGGAAAGGAAACATTGTCTGGTAATGGCCTGTCCTTGGTTGACATGAGAGCGGTAGTTTCTGCAAATATCAGCCCAGCTGATCATGTACAACCCTGCTCAAATCCAGAAGCTCCGCCTCTCAAAATCTGTGGCTTTGTTATGTCACGGACACCGAGATCTGCGGAGCTCATCCAGGAGATGCAGAAGGAAGGTGCATTACTGTTTGCTGTGCAGCAAGTGATGACAGAGCCTGGGTCGGTGGTGTAGGCCATGGCGAAGTGGTCTCTTTTTAGGCTAGAAATAAGCTAGTTGTAGTCCTGAGTATCTTTAGTGCAAGTTCACATTTTGACTCCCGTTGTATATCTGTTTGCTAGTTAGCCTCCCTTCTTTTCATGACCAAACTGAACTCGGTAGGATGTACCTGGAGCAGAATTTCTTTCTGGTTATGCTACCTTCAGAGCTATCCTCGCGTACTTTTGTGTTGGCAGAATTGTGACGCCAGGTGAAAGATTCTACTACTGGAAAAGCATCTGCCCTGTACTTCATAATGACATGTAAATTGTCACCAGTTTATCATTTATTACCTGTTATCTTGTGCTCATCGTGAGTTGTGATTCTTGCCGCTGAATTGTTGTGTAATATATATGTGGCTACAAGCCTCTGTTTGCGAAGAACCACGTGAACCATTGCAAATTTGCAATAATAGTTGCAGGCCCATCCTCCTTTTTGAAGTGTGGGAGTAGTTGATAGCTTGAAGTGAATCTCCAGTCTGTTATGTTTCGGTTATTGCCAGCACGAATCTTTGTTCATGCATTTTATGCCAAGCTAATTGTTGGAGATGGCATGTTGCATCTAACCACCCAGATCCACAATATAAAGGTTGGATGCCAATGTAAAAAAATTGTATGGAGCCGCAAGAAGATGGCCATTAAAAATCAAAATTTTCAAGTTTCAGTTGGCCTGGGTGAAACCAACATACATATGATCCAAACACTAAATCGATATTTCAGTTCTGAATAGAACTTCAACACGACTCTTCACGGATATTTTACATATCCAGCCTTTTTGTTACACTGTTTTTTATTACATACGCAATGGAATTTAGAAAAACATGAGCACGAGTATGGGCAGCATGGACATGGTCGAAACAGTATCAATGATTAAGATACGTAGAAGAACCAGTTGACAAAATACATGATCAAAATTGTGTAACCAATCAATATCAAGTATATATCCAGTATCATGTACAAAAGATTTGCTAGAGCAACAAGGCTTTGAGAATCACCTATGAGCTAAGGATGTTAAGGAGTGAAACCCTGCTCTGGATCAACCTCCTGAACAAGGGCTCAACACCGTTCTCAAGATCAGCCAAGCTGTGCTCCAGCGCTCGCAACTGCGTCTCCTCGCAGACGACCCTCCTTTTCTGAAACCTCTTTGAGACAAGAGACCATCTGGTGACCACGATTTGCTTTGGTAAGAGGCGAGATGCCGATTCAATCAGAGAGAGAGCCATCTCTCTTGCTTCTACCAGTAGCCTGACCGTCATGCAACCTTCGCTCATAGCTTTGCTGCTTGTGATCTTCTTGAAAGGCTTATGTGCCTTCTTCACGAGGCGAATGAAAGACTCGATCTTGAGCTGAATGGCTGCGGCATCTCCTCTCTTGACGCCAAGCTGCAGCTCCTGGATGCTCATCTTCAGCTCTGCCAAGTTCTCTTGCATGGCATTGCAGAGGTCAACAAGGACAATTGATCTGTCAAGCTCTTCCTCAACCATTTTCCTTTGCAGGGGCAAAGAGAGGCTAACTTGGTTGCTAGGCAAGCTCATGATCTCCTCTATGCAGCTGTAGATGTCTCCAAGCCTCCTCAAACCATCGCACATCGTGCCGATGGTCGCGGAAGGCGAGGAGATGCGTGTTTGCAGGCCCTGCAGCTCCACCTCCACTTTGGATTCAGTGGAGTGGGGAATACAAGGCAGACTTGCAGATCTTTGATGGCAGGCCATGTCTCTAATGGATGAACTGATGATGATTTTCTGTTTGAGATGGAAGAGGAAGTGAAGAACATATGCAATTTGTTTGTGTGCTCAACCCTTTGTAGCACACCCTATTTATAGTCAAGCTCCAAAAGGAATTACGGAGCAAGTTTTCCGCTGCGGCTTAATCATCTGTCCCCAAGGCAAAAACTGATGCTTTCTTATTCTGGTCAGCGCAGCTGGCAGCAATAAGTGAGATCGAGAGCGTGTGCATGTCTCATCTATAGATGGCAAAGTATCTGCACGAGTGATTTGTCTCAATACCATATTCGCAAATCATCACAGGAGGCTGAGGGGTTCGCTGAATGACCCAGCTTACTCACCTTCTGACAATCTGGCAACTTGGTTCTCAACTTGTGACAGTTGCATCTGCACCTCAACCCTCGTGCAGCATTGTTGCCTTCTTGGCATGTCTATCCTACCTGCAGCATGATCCACCACACATGAGTTAGTATTATCAACAAACACATTAATTCTTTCTTGTTCTGTTTCCAGACCAATAAATGCATAAAATATTTTAGTGAGACAGAAAAAATGTAATACGACATTTACGAATTACCAGCCTATCGCTTAATAGTGCAGGTTGCTGTTTTGAACTAACCTATCAACTGAGAAGGTAACAAACAACTATGAACAGTTCAGGCTTCTACATCAGCAAACGCTATTGATATTAATAGAAGATTTATAAATGCTTCTTGAACTGAAGCTTTCACATACAATGTCATGTATATATCCTTGTTCAGTGAACCATGTATCATACAAAATATTCAGCATACTCGTGAAGTTTGTAACATCACAAATGAATATACTCATATAACACAATACCAATGTTTGTTTGTTTAGAGTGCTGCATTTTACTAATTGTTTTTAGGTAAAGTGTTGTTTAATATAAAGTAGAAGTGCTGCTTTAATATAAAGTAATCATATCGTTGCATCATGTTTCACATGTTAAAATGTGCAGTCTCCGTGAGTGCTTCCTAATATGGGATAAGGAGATAAATGTACCTATTTAGCATTTCCTATCTGTCATGTTTATCTTATCCCAGATAAAAAAATAGAGTGCACAGGCATTCCAGATGGGTTTGGAAACAGCACGAGGGATAAGATTCCAATGAAAGCATAGGACACAGCATCTACTAGTTGTTACGAGAGAGGAAAGAGTTGACTTTACGTACAGAAACACGCTCAGTCCTGGCATGATGCAGGTAACATCTAGATAAGCATGAACTCAACACCTCATGCAGCATTGCTGTCATGTTTCATCAACCTGCAAAAAGATCCACCACAAAAGGATCATCACTATTGACCAGCCGAAACAACTTAATAAAAGAGATGTAAAATAACTTCGTGTGGAACCGAATATCAGCTGAAACTAGTGGTTACTGCCCCTATATGTAGAGGATCCAAATTATTGTGGTTAAGTCTGGTACACCTGTTAAAATAATAGGGCATGTATGAAATGCTAGTCAGGTAATGATGAGCCACTGCCACATGGCCTAGAGCTGGCATGTTTATAATAGTTAGTGTATCGCAAGCAAAAGATGATAAGCGCCAATTGGAAATTTTAATTGGTGCGAGGTAACATGGCCATTTCAAGGATAAGGCCAAATAAAAATTGAACAGGTGTAAAACTTATAACTAGAAATAATTATATACAAAACTCCTACCTATTGACAAAACTGTGAATAATTCAATTTTCACTCATACTCTACATGCCATTTTCTTACGAGAAATTTCCTTTTAGCTCATTAACATCCACCATATACTCTAGAAAAAAACATATCAACATGACATTCAGCTATGCCTGGTAAATATCAGTAAAATCATAAGTCATGGTATGAACAAGTCAAAAATGTTTTTGTCAACTGATCATTTGTATGTACATTTGGTACTGCACGCAAACTAAAAAGATTCTATATGACTGGTAAATCCTTTAAAAGGCGGATGTCAATCACAAGGTGCTAAAGAAACAAGGTCCAAGGAATATCTAGGAGCTAAGAATGTTCAGGAGCGAAACCCTGCTTTGGATCAATCTCCTGAACAGAAACTCAGCACCGTTCTCAAGATTTCCCATACTTCGCTCTAGCGCTTGCAACTGTTCCTCCTCGCAAACGACCTCCTTTTTGGGACAAGAGACCATTTGCTTCCTTTGGTGGTGGTGAACTGCTTCGGCAACAGATATGACGTGGATTCAAGTAGAGAGACAGACATCTCTCTGGCTTCTGCTAGTAGCCTGACAAGATTGCAATCCTCAGCAGTAGCTTTGCTGCTTGTGATCTTCTTGAAATGCTTTTGTGCCTGTTTCGCGAGGCGAATGAAAGACTCAACCTTGATTTGAACAGCCACATCGTCTCCTCTTTTAAGAACCAGTTGCAGCTCCTGGGTACTCATCTTCAGATGTGCTGAATTCTCTTGCATGGAATTGCAGAGATCAATCAGCACGAGGGACCGTTCCAGTTCCTCTTCCACCATTTTCTTGTTTTGGGGCAAGGAGAGGACAACTTGGTTGCTGGCCAAGCTCATGATCTCCTCGATGCAGTTGTAGATGTCTCCAAGCCTCCTCAGACCATCGCACATTGTGTCGACGGTCGCAGATGGCGAAGAGATGCGTGTTTGCAGACCCTGCAGCTCAACCTCCACTTTGGATTCAGTGGAGTGGGGGATAGAAGGCAAACTTGCAGATCTTTGATGGCATGCCATGTTTCTAGTGGATGAACTGATGATACTTTTTGTGTTTGGACTAGAAGAGAAAGTGAAGAACAGATGCACTTTTTTAGTGCTCAACCATTGTGGTGCACTCTATTTATAGTCAAGAAACAAAAGCAGTTCTGCTGGCAAAGGCCATTAGGCAGAAAGAATATTGTGCACCACGATCTGTTTGTTGCCAATAATGGACCAATTCTTTGCAGAATGATAACTATCTGTATCCGTTACAAGCTGGTGATGTTTATCTTGTTCGGGAGACAAGCATCACTAAGTGCATACCATGTCTTGACAACTGACGGCAAAGCATCTGCACGAGTGCTTAGCTTAACTCAGAATCCAGACCAGCAAACCGAGGGAAAAATAAACTTAAGTGGAATTCATGCAACTGAGTTGTATGTTCATGGACCAGATGACTTCATGATCCAACAGCCTGTCAATTAGTTCTCAACATCTGACAGTTGCACCTTCGCCTCAATTCCCGTGTAGCACTGTTGCTTTGCTGGTATGTCTCTGCTACCTACAGGCTACAACACGATCCACGACACATGCATTATAATCATGAATAGATGTTTCACTTCTTCTAACGCATTTTTTACTCTCTTACAACATAAGCAGCTTGTGAAAACTAACTCATAATGTTACTGCAACGGGATCAAGGTTGCCAAATTCCAGATATTAGAAGGTAGTGCATGTTTCTGCAAGAAATTCGTGGTGTCATCCTCAGTAGCAGAAGTAGAGGTGCCTAATTACATGAGGAACTTGAAAATAATGCACAACAGACTGATACACAGACAGAAAGTATCTCTATCTCTTCAGACCCCATCTACTCACATGGCCACCACAGCCTCAGACAACTTGATGCACTTGCCTATCTTAGTATAAAGCAGGAAACGTTGTTAAATGCTAAACAATGCAACATTAACATGTTCCGAACGTAGGCAAACTGTGGTCTGCACGATTACTTGACACTACAGGAAGACAAGTAGCCATTTGTTATTGTCAATCTGTCATGTTTCAGTTATGTCTGGCAAAATGGACTGCAAGTGCCCAGAGTTATTTTCTGCTATAAGGTGGTGAGCAAGAACCGCAGTTCATGAAAGGAACAGTTGACAAGAAGAACCTCCAAAAACGTGTTCAATGTAATGTTTTAGTGCCATAGTTTACTTGATGGCTAAAAAAAATCTCAAATCAAACTATGCCATATCTCGATACTGGAAAACATAACAAGGGGATGAATTCAGCAGATTTTTACATGGGAGCTAGAAGGTCACGGATCTAGGTGCAGTAATAGAGAAAGTATATATTTTTTTGTCTCAAACACACAGTAACACTCCACACTATTTTCACTGAGAAGAGAACCCAACAGGTTCTACTGGATAAATCATGTATCTAATAAGCATTTTCATCTGTCATGTTTCAGTTATTCCAAAGAAAAAATGCACGGGCGTTCAAGTTCGATTTTTCTATAGCACAACGGAAAAGATTTCAATGAAAGCATAGGACACAACATCTGCAAGAAAGAAAAGAGTTGACTCAACCTACAGAAGCACGCTCAGTCCTGACATGATACAGGTAACATCTAGATAAGAATGAACTCAGCACCTCATGGAGTATTGTTGTCATGTTTCATCAACCTGCAACAGGATCCACCACAAAAGGATCAGCATTCTTGACCAGTCGAAACAACTCATCAAAAGAGATGTAAGGTATCTTCATGTGGAATAGAATATCAGTTGAACTAGTGGTTACGGCCTCTATATACAGAGGATCTAAATTATTAGTGGCATGTGCTTACGTCTGGTACACCTGTTAACATAATAGTACTTGTAAGCTATGCTAATCAGGTAATTATGACCCACGACCACATGGCCTAGAGCTGTCATGTTCAATATTGATAGTGTATTGCAAGAAACAGATGATGGCGCCAATTGGAATTTTAATTGGTGTGATGTAACATGGACATTTCAGGGATAAGGAAAAATAAAAATTGTACAGGTGTACAACTTATATATTCTATAGCTAGAAATAATTATAAAACAAGCTCCTACTTATTACCAAAACTGTGAATTATTTGATCTTCACTGATACTCTACTACATGCCATCTTCTTACAAGGAATTTCCTTTTCAGCTCCTTAACATTAATTGTATACTCGAATAGAGAACATATCAACATGACATTCATCTATGAATAATAAACACCTCCGCCTGGTAAATATTAGTGAAATCAGCAGTCAGTATGAACGTGGTAAAAACTGTTTTTATCAACTGATCATCTGTATGTACATTTGGTACTCTAAGCAAACTAGAAAGGCTTATATGACTGGTGAATCCTTTAAAAAGTGGATGCCAATCACAAGGTACTGAAGAAACATGGCCTGAGAAATATCTACGAGCTAAGAATGTTCAGAAGCAAAACCCTGCTTTGGATCAATCTCCTGAACAGAAACTCAGCACCGTTCTCAAGACCTCCCATGCTTTGCTCCAGCGCTTGCAACTGCTCCTCCTCACAAACGACCTTTCTTTTCTGGACAAGAGACCATTTGCTTCCTTTGGTGGTCGTGAACTGCTTCGGCAACAGATGCGATGTGGATTCAAGTAGAGAGACAGACATCTCTCTGGCTTCCGCCAGTAGCCTGACCAGCCTGCAATCCGCAGCAGTAGCTTTGCTGCTTGTGATCTTCTTGAAAGGCTTCTGAGCCTGTTTCGCGAGGCGAACGAACGACCCAACCTTGAGTTGCACAGCCGTATCATCTCCTCTCTTGACAACCAGTTGTAGCTCCTGGGTACTAAGCTTCAGATTTGCTAAGTTCTCTTGCATGGTATTGCAGAGATCAATCAGCACGAGGGATCTTTCCAGTTCCTCTTCCACCATCTTCTTGTTTTGGGGAAAGGAGAAGCCAACTTGGTTGCTGGGCAAGCTCATGATCTCTTCAATGCAGTTGTAGATGTCTCCAAGCCTCGTGAAACCACCACACACTGTGTCCATGGTTGGGGAGGGTGAAGAGATGCATGATTTCAGATCCTGCAGCTCTATCTCCACTTTGGATACACTGGAGTGGGGAATAGAAGGCAAACTTGCAGATCTTTGATGGCAGGCCATGTTTCTAATGGATAAACTGAAGATGTTCTTCTGTCTGAAATGTAAGATAAGAGAAGAACTGTACTCTGTTGGTGCTCAACCATTGTAGCACTCTATTTATAGTCAAGAAACAAAAGCTGTTCTGCTGGCAAAGCCCATTAGGCAGAAAGAATATTACGCAACACGCTCCGTTTGTTGCCAATAATGGACCGATTCTTTGCAGCAGCATAAGCATCTGTATCCATGACAAGCTGGTGTTGTTTATCTTGTTAGGGAGACAAGCATCCCTAAGGGCATGCCATGTCTCAACAACTGTCGGCTAAGCATCTGCACGAGTGCTTAACTCACAATCCAGATCAGAAAATCGAAATAAACTAAAATGTAAGTGATGCAACTGATGTTTATGTTGATGGACCAGATGACTTCACCTTCCAACAGCCTGTCGATTTGGTTCTCAACTTCTGACAGTTGCACCTTCGACGCAATTGCTGTGCAGCACTGGTGTTCTGCTGGTCTGTCTCTGCCATCTGCAGCATGATCCACCACACATGCATTATAATTATCAATAGATACTTCACTTACTCGTTTGGAACATAAGAAACTAGCAAATAAACACCACAGGAACAGGTTCTAGCTTGCAAAATTCCAGATATTAGAAGGTAATGCCTGTTTCTGTATGAAATCTATGGTGTCACTCTTCAGTAGAAGAGGTAGAGGTGTCCAATTACATGAGAAACTTGAAAACAAGGCACCTCCGACTGCTACCCAAATAAAAAGTACCTCTATCTCTGCAGATCCCATCTACTCACATGGCCACCACAGCCTCAGACAAGTTGATGCCCATCTTAGTTTAATGAAGCACACGTTGATAAATGCTAAACAATGCAACTTTGACATGTTCCAAACGTAGGCAAACTGTGGTCTGCACGACTACTTGACAGTACACGAAGACAAGTTGCTTTTTTTTGTTCGACAAGTTGCTTTCTTTTTTAGTTCGACAAGTCACTATTTTGTATTGCCAATCTTTCATGCTGCTATGTCCGGCAAAATGAACTGCACGAGTGCCCAGAGTTGTTTTCTGCTATAAGGTGGTGAGCAGGAATCTCAGTTCATGAAAGGAACAGTTGGCAAGCAAGAACCTCCAGAAACGTGTTCAATGTAATGTGTGCCAGGTAGCTTCAAGATAAGCATGAACTCAACATCCCATGGAATACTGCTGGCAAGTTTCATCCACCCCTAATAAAATCCATCATGAAAGGATCGGCATTTTTTATCATATTAAAAATAGCATGGATAATGGTAAGACTGTAAACTTTAAAAGAAACGTGAGGTATTTATGTCATTGGTAGCATGTGTGTAAGTCTGGTTTATGCGCATTTGTCAGTTTTTCAAGTTTCCTCTTCATATCATTTAATATAGTTACAAGCTTGCCGCATAGCCTGGATTTTGCATACTCATGCATGTATAGAAAACCAATCACAAAATAATTACATTAGTGCAAGCACAGGAAACAAAAGTATGAGGCTAAATTGTCAAGTGACAATATAACCCCTTAAAATCTGCAGGCAAAAGATGAAAAATATTGTCATACTGAATATTGTCTGCCATTAAGGAGCAATCAACCAGTATTTACCTAGGAAGAAAAATCACATTTCACCAAAATCAGAAGTACACACAAAAGAACATTGACAACATAAACATGATGAAATCATTTCCCCTTATAGTCTACCAGTGATACACTAATCTGTACATGGGTCTCCCATAGACACTAGATAGATTTACACAAGGTTTTCAAACCCTTTAAAAGGAGGATGCCAATCACACGGCCCCAGGGCAGCAACTCATCTTGATGAGCTAAGAATGTTCAGGAGAGAAACCCTGGTCTGGATCAATCTCCTGAACAGAAACCCTGCACCATTCTCAAGATCTCCTATTCTGCACTCTAATGCTTGTAACCGATCCTCCGTGTGTATAACTTCTTTTTTCTGGAACTTCTTGGACACAAGAAACCATTTGCTAGAATTGGAGGTGATAATCTGCTTTGGCAAGAGATAGGATGCAGATTCAAATAGGGAGATAGCCATCTCTCTTGCTTCTGATAGTAGCCTGACAAAGCTGAGACCTTCAGAAGTAGCTTTGCTGCTGTACTTCCTGAAATGCTTTCGCATATTCTTCGCTGAACGGAAGAAAGACTCTACTTTGAGGTTGACAATGGCATGATCTCCTCTTTTGCGGACTAGTAGCAGCTCTTGGATACCCATCTTCAACTCAGCAAAGTTCTCTTGCATAGCATTGCAGATATCAAGCAGCACAAGGGACCGTTCCAGCTCTTTCTCCACAACTTTCTGTTGCTGGGGCGAGCAGAGGCCAACTTGGTTCCTTGGCAAGCGCACGATCTCCTCAACACAGTTGTAGACATCTGCAAGCCTCCTCAAGCCATCACACAATGTGACCATGGTGGCAGGCTGCCTACAGAGGCATGTTTTTAGGCTGTGTAACTCTTCTTCTACTTTGATCTCACTAGAGTGAGGCCTAGAAGGCAGACTTGTAGATCTGAGATGGCCAGACATGTTTTTGATGGAGGTTGTGAATGAGTGATGTTATATTTCTTCAGGACAAGGAAGAGATGAGAAACGAAGAAAAGTTGCACTCTGTTCAGGCTTTTCAGGTGTACTCTATTTATAGTTCAGAATCGAAATGCCAATGTCATTACCAAGCTGATGGTAATCTAAACAATGCTCTTGAGCAAGTTTTATGATATGGTTATATGGCGTAGCCATTCGTGCATAGACAAGTCCATGCTGTTTCACCTTGTTTGTGCAACAGACATCAATAAGTGAGCTTACAAGCAGATGTTGTCCCTATAATTGGTGGCAACTCATACGCACGAGTGCTTAACATTACTCGGAATAAATCCACATCGGTGACTGATAGGAAGCAAGCAATGGAAAGAACCTACTAGCTATGTAATTGGCGTTTGTTGGAGGACCATCTGCCATCTACAGAATGATCCACACCTAAATTATATAAGCCAGTTTCTGCTGGATAGAGGTTAAGGGAGCAGAAATAAGACAATTATAAGAAATAAGATCTGCTAGTTGACTCAACATCCGGAAATGTGCTCACCTAGTTCAGGTCATGAACTGCCCACCTCATGGAGTCGCCCTGGCATGTCGCGGGCGTCTGTGACAAGATCCACCACAAAATGATCTGCAATCTTGACCATCTGGAATGGAATCAGCGTAAGTGAAGAACTAAACTAAAGACAATAATTGATGATCTAATGCGGATGTCATTAGTACGAATTGGATGGTCAACAGCATTATCACAGAGCGTTACCATTTGGATGCGAACAGCCATCTAGTATATAAAGAGCATCTTTCAGAATTCAGCATCTCGAGAAGTTGCGAAGAGACACCACCCTCTGCTCTACCTCACTGCAGCAAGTGCTGCTCTGCTCCACCACGTTTGCCAGAGCTAGGCGCGGCGGTTTGCCAGCACAAGAAGCTTACACCGCGCTTTTTCTGCACGGCAGCAGCGGACGTCATCGCCGTTGCCCTGAACCGCCAGTTTCTGACCGAGGAACTTCCTTGCAAGGCGCAAAAGGGCTCTGCGCCCCAGATCCAGCGGCTCGAGAGACAGCGCAAACTCATCGTCGTCCCTTGCTGCCTCCGCCATACGAGGTGGAGGAGCGGTGACTCGAGGCGGATGAGGAGGAGGGGTATGCGGTGCCGGATTACTCGCCGGCGGCGAGACTTTACGAGAGAGGAAGGTCTGGTGGGGCACAGACCGGGCCACAAGTTACCTATAATCCTGAAGAATGAATCTTAATTTTGTTAGAGAGCACTATAAACAAAAAGGGCATTTGGTCTAGTGGTATGATTCTCGCTTAGGGTGCGAGAGGTCCCGAGTTCAATTCTCGGAATGCCCCCTTTATTCGTTTTTTCCTTTTTGCTGCCTTTCCATCTAATTATTAATTTGAGACAGGGATTTGCACATCAAATTTGTTTACTCCCTTCTATCCATATAATTTGATACAGGGTATTTACACATCAAATCTGTTTACTGCTCTTCCTCTTGCAGGTGCAGATGATGCACTGAAAATCGGAAAATGGGCATGCTAGTCTTTCTTTAAGAAAATGAAGTTTTCTTTTTGACTATGTGCGAGTATGTAGATATACATTACTTCTATTAAAAAAATAGTAATATACAAATGCTTGTGCTATTGTAAACTAGTAACGCCGCAACTATGAAGAACACACGTCCTTCTCCTTCGCCGGAGAAGAAGAGAACCAGCGGTTGATCCATTCTTTAGCGCTGAAGAAACCCCTTCCTAGTAGGCGTTAACAAGTGGCGATAGCCACCAGCCCCATAAGATTGGATCTGGCTTGATAAGAAACACCGGCCAGAGGAGCCCTCCGAGTTTCTTCAACGCAGAATCTGATGCCTCATTGGATTCCCTAGGACAGTGTTCAAAACACACCTCTAAAAAGTTGCAGCATAGAAAACTACACTCCACATAGATCGTCGCTACCAGCCCAAGAGAATTACCCCCATATCGCATTGACCTCAATCACATCCATACAGTATGAGTTTACCTCGAGTTTGTTACACCCCGTCTGCCCTGCTAGGACCAGGCCATTGTGTAGCGCAAGGCTTCCGCCATCAATGCATCCAACACAAACGAAATGCCTCGACATCTAGCTTCTAAAAAGCAATCCTTGTCATCACATATTATAGCACCTGAGGAGCCCGCATCAGAATCTAGATCGAAGGCATGGATATTATTCTTCTTCTTATTATTATTAGAGTACAATGTTAGTACATCAATTTCGGGCGTATAAACAATTTAATCCTCAAACTTGCAAATTCTTCAATCCAGTGCATAGCCTTGTGTTTCAGTAATACTTTTTTGAAAATTAGGCCGGCCCAGATAATTTCTCCCAGCATAGCAAGTTGAATTGACATGTGTGCTCGTCTGGTAGGATTTTACGCATTCGTGTGATAGGGGAGAACCTATAGCGACACAATTTTTTTTTTGCAATGATCCCTCCCTCAAAACCTAATTTCATCTCACCATTAGGCCCATTATTATTCTCACAT